>NC_064811.1:96868123-97144657 GCF_023721935.1 Panthera uncia | reverse complement strand
ATAATTTCTTTTTGAAGTTCTTACTGCGTTCATCTACTCTGTTCTCAAGTCTGGTGAGCATCTTTGTGGCTATTACTTTGAACTCTTTATCAGGTAGTTTGCTTCTATTTGTTTCCTTTTGCCTCTTTTTCTATGGCTTTATTTTGTTCTTTAACTTGGATCACATCCTTCTGTGTCATTTTGTTGTACTCTCTGTGTTTGTTACTATGTTTAGGTGTGACACCTATGTCTCCTGGTCTTGAAAGTAGTGGCACTGATTAGAAGACGTCTGTAGTGCACCAAAGTGCGGTCCCCTCTGGTCACCAGAACCAGTGCTTCAGGAGAGTCTCCTATGTGTACTGCATGTGCTCTCCTGTTGTGGCTAAACCACAGTTACTGTGGGCATACTGGTTGTTGGGGCTGGCTCTCGTCTCACTTGGCTGCAATGACCCACTCTGCATGATGTGGGAGGGCAGAGCTTGTTCTCTGTGTTGCCAGCTAAAAGGCCCAGCTGCAGAAACTACAGATGCACTGGTGTGTGGACTTGTCTCCTCACCTTTACAGGGCAGAAGTCACTTTGGAGTGGTGCTAGTCCTGGCTGGAGCTACCGGCAAAGTGTGGTGAGGCAGGAGCTACTTTGGAGGAATGCCTGCTGATCGAGGCAGGCAGTGTGGTTGAAGCGGGTCTGCAGGGCACACTGGGGCAGGGCACACAGTGCTAACAAGGTAACGGAGAGAATGCAGCCATCTAGGACAGCAGAGGGCCGAGAAAATGGTACTGTCCAGTATTTTTGTTCCTAGAAAAGTCTCCTGCAGATCTCTAGCACACATTAATAAGATTAGTCAATAAATCTCCTTCACATATACCCTAAGCACTTTTCAAACTGCTGCTCTGTGCTGTGTCTCACTTCAGTTATTATTATTATTTTTTTAAGTTTATTTATTTTGAGAGAGAGAGAGCGAGCGAGTGAGCAGGGGAGGGGCAGAGAGACCTGGAGAGAGAGAATCCCAAGCAGGCTCTATACCATCAGTGCAGAGCCCAACATGGTGCTCAATCCCATGAATCATGAGTTTGTGACCTGAGCTGAAATCAAGAGTCAGATGTGTAACTGACTGAGCCATCCAGGCACCCCTCCCCTGAGTTATTTAGTGTGCTGTCTCTTTAAGGGTGGGGACTCAGTTTCCTATCACCTCTGGATCTCCTAGAATTAAGCCTCACTTATTTTCAAAGCCAGACATCATGGGGGCTCATCTTTCCAGTGCAGTTCCCCAGGGCTAGGTGTGCCCAGTGTAGGGTTTGATCCCATCACTCCTCTGTGCTTGTAATGTCCCTCCTGTTTCTGGTTGGTCACACAGGGGATTTGGTTCCTGACCATGTCTCTACCCCTTTTACCTTTTTTGATGTGGTCTTCTCTCTATAATTAGCTATGGAAAATCTCTTCTGCTAGTCTTCAGATCATTTTTAGAATTAGTTACATAGATGTAGTTGTTACCTTGGTGTCTGTGGGGACAAGGTGAACCCAGGATCCCCTTACTTCGCAATCTTCTCTATTAGTTTGTTTACATATTTTATACCTTTTTTCCTATATGAACACTTCTGTAATAGCACATCAGGGAAAACATTATATTTGGGCATCCTATTTAAAGTCAAGCATCTCGCTGTGGTCCCACAAGCTCTTTTTTTTTTTCCTTGAATTGAACTATTATGAGAATTTGAGGTTCATTTTATATGAAATAGTTAAGACAACTGAATGCCTTCAGTTGGGGGAAATGCACAAGAGCTGGATTTTCTCTTTTCATTCTGCCTTTTAGCTCCCAATCAAAAAAAAAAAAATTCTCCTAAAAAATTATTTGTGCCTTTATTATGATGCTATGTCTTATCTGGATTTAAAGAAAAAGAAAGCACACAAGAAGAAAATGTTATGCCCATGTTACTATAAAGAATAATGTTAATTTCCATTGGTGTTCATGTAGAATTGGAAAAATGATCATTTCATGGTTATATGCCCTCCTACTTCACTTTGCTACTATTAAGGTACCAATTTAAAGCTTGAAAAAGTATCTGTTCATTAGTGCAAAAAACAAAAGCACATTTTGGTTTGTACTGACTTGAAATCAGTGACTAAAATTATCAACAATGATATTAAATTTTGACTGATTATTACTCTCTCCATACTGTCCTGATTCCAACAATCTTCTATCACACAGAGTGGTCCATTGAACCCTATCTACTTTTTTATCCAGAACTCCTCTTAAACTCCTTCCTAGAGCAGATCCAGACTTTGTACCTGAAACTTACACATTTTAGAGGCTTTTTTTTTAGGATAAAGAATAAGGAATACAAATATAAAATTAGAGATAAAAATAAATCTTGGATAAATATTCTAAATATTGCTAAATATTTTAGTAAAAATTGGAAAAATTATCAACTAATTGCAACTTATAGACAGTTTCAAAAATAACAAAAATACAGAAAAACAATAACATGATATTAACTATTTGACTCACCCTTAAATGTTTTTTATTCAAAACTTTTAGTTTCAGTTCTATAATTGCTTCTTTTTATGATAACCATATTGCAATATAATTTTCTATAGAGAGAATAGAAAGATATTTCAGATTTACTTCAGTGTAACCAAAATTTGTTTGTTGTTATTGTTGATCGCTCATAAAAATAAATTTAAAATTCACAGATTGTAGTAGTAGCAAATAAAAAGAAACATTAAAGACATTTTAAGACAACAGAAACTGGAATGCAGGAAAATATTTGTTGATGTGATTACTTCTGCATATATATAAAGAATATAACCAAAACTTTAAAAAACTGAATGTTTACAACAAATAAGTAAATGAAACTTTAGTAGTCTAAAGGAAGATATTGAAAACCAGAACATAAGTAAATATAGAAGATAAATAGAAAATCAGAAAAAGATACTTACAATGACTAGAAGCAGGATGTTTCCTGAGTGCTCACTTTTGACATGGTTCGTGGAAAACATATCTGCGACATTATTGAGAGCCTATTTTGCTGTACCTTTCTGTAATATATTGAATAATTCTCCCCCACCTCATGCAGCAACATGCCCACCTTAAATCTGTAAATGTGACCTTATTTGGAAAAATGTCCTTGCAGATATAATGACGGTAAGGGTCTTGAAATGAAATCATTCTGCATTGGAGTGGGCTCTATATCCAGTGACAAATACTATAAAGAGGAGAGAAGGGGGGAAGGACACACAAAGGAGAAAGTAATGTGAGAATGGAGGTAGAGATTTAAGTTACACAAACCAAAAGCCAAGGGAATCACGGAGTCACCAAAAGCTGTGAACGGCAAGGAAGGATTCTCCTCTAGAGCCCTCAGAGGGAGTGTAGTCCTACTGACATCTTGGTTTTAAACTTCTGACCTCCAGAACTAAAAGGAATAAACTTCTGTTATTTTTATGTCACCTAATATCTGTTAATTTGTTACAGCAGCCATAGGAGAATAATAAGCCTTCCTAGGCCAGAAGGACTCAGAAAACAAAACAAAGCATATACATAAGCATACACACAGACACATACTATACATACATGCATACATACATACATACAAATATATGTGTCCACTTTTAAAATTATTTTTTAATTTAAATCCAAGATAGTTAACATATAGTGTAATAAAGATTTCAGGAGTAGAATTTAGTGATTCATCACTTACATAAAACACCCAGTGTTCATCCCAACAGGTGCCCTCCTTCATGCCCATCACCCCTTTACCCCATTTCCCCACTCAACACCCCTCCAGCAACCTTCAGTTTTTTCTCTGTACTTAAGTCTCTTATGATTTGTTTCCTTCTCTGTTTTTATCTTATTTTTGCTTCCCTTCTCCTATGTTTATCTGTTTTGTTTCTTAAACCCCACATATGGTTAAATCATATATTTGTCTTTGACTTATTTTACTTAGCATAACATACTCTAGCTCCATCCATGTTGTTGCTAATGGCAAGATTTAATTCTTTTTGATTTCTGAGTAATATTTCATTGTATATATCACATCATCTTTATCCGTTCATCAGTCAATGGACATTTGGGCTCTTTCCATAATTTGGCTATTGTCGATAGTGCTGCTATAAACATTGGGATGCATGTGCCCCTTCAAATAAGCATTTTTGTCTCCTTTGGATAAATACCTAGTGTGCAATTGCTGGGTCATAGGATAATTCTATTTTTAATTTCTTGAGGCTATTTTCCAGAGTGGCTGCACCAGTTTGCATTCCCACCAACAGTGCAAAAGTGTTCCCTTTTCTCGACATGCTCGCCAACAACTATTATTTCCTGAGTTGTTAATTTTAACTATTCTGACAGGTGTGAGGTGGTATCTCATTGTGGTATAGATTTGTATTTCCCTGATGATGAATGATGTTGAAACACATGATGTTTTCATGTGTCTGTTAGCCATCTGGATGTCTTTTTTGGAAAAGTGTCTATTCATGTCTTTTGTCCATTTCTTCACTGGATTTTTTGTTTTTTGGGTGTTGAGTTTGATAAGTTATTTACAGATTTTGAATACTAACCTTTTATCTGATATGTAGTTTGCAAATATCTTCTCCCATTATGTCAATTTCATTTTATTTTTGTTGATTGTTTTCTTCATTGTGCAGAAGGTTTTTTCTTGATGAGGTCCCAATAATTCATTTTTGCTTTTGTTTCCCTTGGCTCCAGAGACGTGTCTAGTAAGAAGTTGCTGTGGCCGAGGTCAAAGAAATTGTTGCCTGTTTTCTCCTGTAGGATTTTAATGGCTTCCTGCCTTACAATTAGGTCTTTCATCCATTTTGAATTTATTTTTGTGTATGCTGTAAGAAAGTGGTCCAAGTTCATTCTTCTGCATGTCACTGTCCAGTTTTCTCAAACCATTTGCTAAAGAGACTGTCTTTCTCCCATTGGATATTCTTTCCTGCTTTGTCAGAGCTTAGTTGGTCAAATGTTTGTGGGTCCATTAGGCTTATTTATTTATTTAGAGAGGCAGAGGGAGGGAAATAGGGAAAATCCCAAGCAGGCTCTGTACTGTCAGTGTGGAACCCAGCATAGGGCTAGCACTCACAAACCATCATGATATCATGACCTGAGCTGAAATCAGGAGTCGGTCACTCAAATGACCGAACCACCCAGGTGCCTCACCTGTCTGCTTTTTCTAATTTGAGGTGTAAAATGGCACCTAATAGCTTTAATCGGCATTCCAGTTTTTCAAGAGTGTTTGGTTACTTTATGATATGTTTGCTAGTGTTAATTTTTGGAAACAATTTCCCTTAGGTTTCTAATTTTCCTCATATTTTGTGAGTAAGCCATAGACTGTTCTTTTTTTTATGACTATCTTTTCATAGAAAACAACCTTGGAAAATGATTTATTCCCCCTTGTAGGAATGGATAGGCATGTTACTACTTATTATCAAAGATTGGGGTTCTTAAGCTCAGGTTTCTCTTCAATAGCACTACCCTCTATGTGTACAGGTGTCATCTGATCCTCTTTATGTGGTTCTGTGATAACTGGGACTTGTAGCACAGTGCACTGGAGATACCCTGACTACTGCATTTACCATGAGTAATAAACTGTCTGTCTCTGACCCAGGTGTCTCTTATCTTCTAGCAGCATCCATAAAACTGTGTCAGGCTAATTTGTTAGCTTGTAAGTGGTACAAAATCTATTTTTCAGAGTCTTCTTAATATATATGACTGTCAAACATGCATCTCTGTTTGGCCTTTATCTAGGTTACGAGTTCATGACTAACACTTATAACAGTCTCCTGGGCATTATGCCTGAAAAGGCACATAACATCCCATACTGAACATGCTCTGAAATTGAGTTCATAATTTTTTTCAAGTACTTTTTCCCCTCTGTGAATCAAAACCTCAGTTAATATGGTCACCATCTTACACTAAGAAGTGTTTGACTCTTTTTTATTCTGCTTCATAAAATCTGCTAATCCTTCCTGTTAATTTTATTTCCAAAATTGCTTGCATATACTCTTGTCCATATACCTGTCTCTGCCCGTGTACTGGTCTAGGTCCTTTGAGAAGCGGATGTCAACATGTTAGAATTTATTTAGAGGAAATATGTGAGAGAAAATGGTGAGAATTCTGGAAAGGCTGGGAGAGCCAGTAGATCATGATACAAGATTGCCCTGGAGTAAAGGAATAAAGTTTGGGTGAGAGTGTCTAAGAATGGGCCTACCTTAAGTATTCCTGCTGACATCTACAGTATTCCTGAGGGCAGTCTTTGAGAAGCACAGGATGGCATAAATGCCTCAATGGTGACCTGAGTCAATTATTTTCCCCTTATTTGGAGATCTTCAAAATGCTTTTTCCTGGTTGTCACAGAACTCATGCAGGTTTTTGTGGTGTTTTTATAATAGTTTTAATATTTAGCTTTATCCAGAAACTCCCTATGGTAATGTGTCCTCAAGTGTGTTGCTAGAATTAAGTTCCTAGAATACGAATCTGATCATTTACTTCTCTTTTTTTTTTTTTAAAGTTTACTTATTTTGAGAGAGAGAGAGAGAGAGAGAGAGAGAGAGCGAGCGAGCATGTGCAGGTGGGGAAGGGGCAGAGAGACAGAGAGAGAGAGAGAGAAAGAGAGAGGAACCAAAGCAGGCTTTCAGCACAGACCTTGATGAAGTTCTCAATCCCATAAACCATGAGACCATGACCTGAACAGAAATTAAGTTTGTTGCTCAACAAACTGAGCCACCCAGGTGCTCCCTGACCATTTACTTCTTTGTAAGAAAGTATGAACATGTTCTTATTACTGCTATCCTTCCAGGTCCTATGCCTTTAAAAGAATGTGCCTACCACAGTATTTCAAGCAAGGATATCCTAAGTTCTGCTCTCAAATTCAGTCAGTTAATTTGGCATAGCAACAAAGTTTTGGCCATTTTCCCTGTTGAGTGACTTAAACAAAACTTCATAAATTTTAGGGTTAGGCATGAGAGTCTTCTTGTACAATTTCCTCTACCTGGTATTTTGAGTTATAATTATAGCACTTAGGCCTAGAAGTCTCTTTGTTAGGGCCCCCAAACGCTTGCATTCACCTTATCTTCCACTCCATTCCTCTTAGGCAATCTGAGTTTGATGTTAAAATCTCTGCAGTGGCATGTCTGACAACTTAATTAGATCTGCAGACAGCGCTTGTAAAAAATTTCTTCCACAGGGCTTGGGAGTTGAGTGCGTATCAAGGTACACTTATATTCTTATGGTTTTTTGACAGTAATTTTTAATATTCATAATAAAGACCTTGTATTCTCCTCACAAATTTCATATGGGTCAAACTTTATGTGTGCTTACTTTAATTACTTTTAGGTTTTTTTTTTTTTTTTTTTATAAGATGGCTTATTTAAAGATTTTTAAATTTCTTTTTTGCTTTTAGAATTTTTCTTTTCTGGCATTTATTTTCATAGTTTCTATTTTCCCCAAATCTTAATTTTCCTTATTCTCAGTTCTCTAAAGAATTGAAAAATAAATGTAATTGTATTTTAATATGTCCAAATTGTGATTGTAATCTAACTAAAAATTAAACTAAATATAAAAGTTAATAAAATTGAAATTGTTTTATTTATAGTTTCAAAGAATATTTTACTAAAATATTCAAAATCCTATATTAAAGTTAAAATGAATTATATAAGTTATAATTAAATAATTAAATGAAATAAAAATTTTAAAAAGAAAACAAAAATTTTATTTAATCTTTGGTATTTTAATTAAATCTGAATATTTTCAGATCAATAAAACCCTTTACAGTTCAGTGAACATGTTACCAAAGTGAAAATGGTATTAATTGCACTTTGTGATTGTTCATTTTATGGGTGTACTTGACTGGGCCACAGGGTCCTTAGACATTTGGTCCATTATTCTGGGTGTTTCTGTAAGGGCGTTTCTGGATGAGATAAACACTTAATAATGGTTGGCTGTATAGAACAGATTGCACTCTTTATTGTGGGTAGGACTCATCCAATTAGTTGAAGGCCTGAATAAAAGAAAAAGGCTGACCTTCTCCCAAATAAGTGAGAATTCCTTCCTTCTGCCTAATTGTCTTCTAGCTGAGACTTTAACTGAAACATTGGCTCTTCCTGGGACCTGAGCCAGCGTTAGGACTAATTGTATACCATCAGCTCTCCTGAGTCTCCAGCTTGCCATTCATCTCGTAAATACTGGAACTAGTCAGTCTCTGTAATAACATGAGACAATTCCTTCTTTTTAAAAAAAAAAATTTAACATTTATTTTTGAGGGACAGAGTGTAAGTGGGGGAGGAGCAGATAGAGATGGAGACACAGACCTGTCAGCACAGAGCCCAATATGGGGCTCAAACCCACAATTCATGACCTGAGCCGAAGTTGGACGCTTAACTGACTGAGCCACCCAGGTGCCCCAAGACAATTCCTTCCAATAAATCCCTGTGCTTTCTCTCTTATTTCCACACCCATCTCTATTATCTATATCTATTTTTATTGGTTCTGTTTTTCTATAGAACCCTAACACACTCTGTATGCACTTTATGTCTTAAATTATAACGCACACACACTCACATATACACATGCATTTAAACATAAACAGATTATTTAATATTGGAAAAATCTCTTTGGCCATTGTAAGCCATTGTTACGGCTACTGTGCTAACTTGTTCATATCCTGGTATCACAATTTGAGGCACCAAGGAAAGCAAGAAAACAGATGCTTGACACTGTACTTCATTATGCAAGAATTTATTACATTCTTAATGTCTGAGAGGAAGGATGTGACAAGTTAATTAGTCTTTTATCTTATCTGAGCACTTCTATCACACAATTCCTCTCTGCAATGCAAAATAGTGCTTGTCTTCAACAATAACAGTGACACCATCTGCCAATCTCCAGGGCACTCAGATGTAGTTGTGTTTTGTTATGAGGACCTAGAACAAGAAATATGAAGTAGTCCTTAGGACTGGAAAAGCATAAGTCACAACAGCAAACGTGTAGAGTACCTGTGAATGCTGGCTGATGAATCCTAAGTGGACATAATTGTGCGTGTGTATATATGTGTGTTTTATGTGTATGCCCACAATTTCCTTTTTTTTAAAAAAATTAATGTTATTTATTTTGAGAGAGAGTGTAGCTGGATTCTCACAGAGTCATGACACCGAGGCTTTTCTTTCCAGGAAGCAACTTTATTCCTGCTGGCACTGCTCAGTTGGGTTCATACCCAAAGAACTGAGCCCCGAATGCCACATGGCATAGTTTTTAATATATTTTTTGCTTCTTTGTCTCCCATATATGGTAACACACAAACATGCAGTTTGATTAAGTGGTCTCATGTTACAAGGTCCTGAGGGATGTTGTCACATACACATATAGCCAGGTTTCCTTGAGGTGTTTTTTTTTTTTTCTTTCCTTAGGGAGGGGACTCTACCATAAGAGATAGCATGAGCAGGGAAGCGGTAGAGAGACAGGGAGAGATAGAATCCCAAGTGGGCTCCACATTCTCAGTGCAGAGCCCGATGTGGGGCTCAAACTCACAAACCGCAAATCGTGACCTGAGCCAAAACCAAGAGTCGGACACTGAATGCACTGAGCTGCCCAAACACCCCTGTGTATGCCGATGATTTCTAAGTCCCTTAAAAGTGATGGATCTAAATCAGCAGTCCCTTTTTCCTGGGTGTCATGATGGTAGCGAGAGAATTAGCCCATAAGATTTCCATTTTGTTGGAGTTCAAAAATTTTAGGGTCTCACACTATGTTCTTCCTAGATATACACTGAATATTTATGTTCTTCCCAAGTTCATATGTTGAAATCTAATTTCCAATGTGATGGTATTTGGAGATGAGGCTTTAGTAAGTGATTAAGTTATGAGGGCAGAAGTAGTACCCTTATAAAAGAGGCCACAAAGAGTTCACTCACTACCTTTCCCCATTTGAGGTTATAGCAGGAAGATTGCCATTGATGAGCCAGAAAGCAGACCCTTATCCTGGGCTCCCCAGCCTCCAGAACTGTGGGAAATATAGTTCTGTTGTTTATAAACCACTTAGTCTATGGTATTTAATTATAGCATCCTGAAAAAAATGGAGACACTGTAAAAGAAAAAGTAGACCTACTTTGGGGTAGACACTGCATTAATCTTAGTGCTTCAATGGTGAGCAACAGACATAATTTATAACCTTGCAGTCCCTACCTTCTACTGATATATACCCTTGTTAAACAGATGATTAGCCCAAGTTTGTGGTAGTAAATATGTAGCTAATTCTAATTGGACATTCTAATTGGTAGGGCATGAATCACTGCTATGCATGATAAAGGTTAGTTTCCACTAGGTACACATATAAATATCAAAGAAGGTAGTTTCCCAAAGAGAATTCTGTGTTTATGAAGATGTCTTCTATTATGAAAATTAAAATTTAAGAGGGTACCTGAACAGTGATACCTAGGTTCTTACATTCGAACTTTATTGCCACATGATTTATATTTGGAGACATAAGAATGGATGAGAGCCCTAGTGACAAAGTATGGAGTAAATGTGAATGAGGAGAGGGGCCAGAACAATTTTTACAATTTTTCATCAGGCAAACAAAACTGAGGCACATCAGCCAGAAACATAGTTTGATTTGACTGGTTAAAGTAGTTTCAGAGTTTCCTTGGCAAAGACTCGATTCTTAACCTATTTAGATGAACTATGAATTATGCTTTTGTTGCTTTGTAGATTTTTAAAGTGTCATTGTTCTCTGAGGACTGAGTGTTCCAACAACAGTTTAACCATGTCTCTAGGACACAAAAAAATCAAACATTAATGAAATCATTATTATTAACTGGGGAGATTTTGGAACAAATTTCTGAGAAAGGATCAACAAATAAGTACATCAGTTAAAAGAATTCAACACCAGAACTGTATCAATAATTTGGAAATGATGAGCCAAATATATATGTTTAATATGTATTCATGTAGAGTCTAATAATTGGGTTCAAAAAATAACCACAAAATGTAAGAGGAGACAATGGTTCAAATAGCACCTCATACAATTTAGATTTCAATTTCTAGTAAGTTTAGGGTGAGTCAACAATAAGCAATAGCTGCCAAACACACTGATAAAATTTCAAAGTCCTGTAATAAAAGCATAACCTTTAGAATGAAAGAAGTAGTGTTTTTTTGTTTTGTTTTGTTTTGTTTTGTTTTAGTTTTATACAGGCAAATAAAAGGTATAATGATAAACTGGAAAACTTTTAGAAGGCAGTTGTAGGAATGATGACAGTGCACAAACCAGAAGATATTTATCCTATAAAAGAGAAAGCTCAGTTGTCTTTAACTATGTGAAAAATTATCCATGAAAACTAGATTAGACTTGTTCTTTAGGTCCTGGTTTCTATTTAGATAAGGCTGCCAAGAAAGGAAATTGGAGTGAGTGACATTTTATCAGAGATGGAAAGGAAGTGATGGATTGAGCAGAATAAAGATCTGGGGGGAATAAGTATCATTTGAGTAAACAGCAGCTGCACAGGCTGAGGCAGAAAGGAAGAGGGGCTGGAAAAATAGTATTCCATACACAAATATTATGTTACAAATGATGTGTGTGTACATACACACAGATATATTCAATTATACATGTGCTTTACAAAATTATTTAACCAACCACCAATCTAGAGTCTTAGGTTATGGGTACACACTCAAAGTGGAAGAAAGCTGATATGAAGCATTTCAACAATGATGTCCCTTCAAACTAATCAGGGTTGCTTTCCTATTTGGTGGTTTAGTGAGGGCAATTAATCCTTTAGATTGTTCTTCTAGACTGTATCTTTGAAAATAAACAATACTAGTTTATTTAGCTAAAAGTTGTAATGACTAAAATTCTTCTACATCCATTTAGGCAAAATTATTGATTCAAGTTTATTTTTAGTCTTCCTATTTTACATGGAAAAATACACTAAACAGTTGACTATTCAAAGGCAGATTATTGAAGTTTATCTGCAAATATTTTCTTGAGTTTTTGGTTGACATGCTTATCACAGACTTGCTAAATTAACTCCTTTTTTAATATTGTCTTGCTGCCTTTGCTCCCAGAAGATTATTTCAGGATAATTTCCTTATGTGAATTTTAATCATACTTCTGTAGTTGAAAATTACCCTTTTCTTAATTATAATTTCCTGAGGACAGCCTTAAAGATTTTATCAGATTCCTTCTCAAGTGTGAATAATGCATTCAATTTGATTAAATAAAAGACAAAATAATTTAGATTTTATTTTTTAAATTTTTTTTGTTTATTTATTTTTGAGAGAAAGAGAGTATGAGTAGGGGAGGGACAGAGAGAGAGGGAGACACAGAATCTGAAGCAGGCTCCAAGCTTTGAGCTGTCAGCACAAAGCCTGGTGCGGGGCTCAAACTCACAAGCTGTGAGATCATGACCTGAGTTCAACTGACTGAGCCACCCAGGCACCCCAAAATAATTTAGATTTTAGCAGATGTGAATGTAAAACAAAAACAAGCCTGTAGTTAAAAAATCTCATTTCCTAAAACATAAGTACCTCTCTGATGTCCTATGATCTTTTACAGAATGTGTTCTCGCTTGCGCGCGCGCGCGTGTGTGTGTGTACCAATTTGATCTTCACAAAAAGATTTTGTTAGAATAGGTATTGTGT
This sequence comes from Panthera uncia, assembly GCF_023721935.1. Taxonomy (NCBI): domain Eukaryota; kingdom Metazoa; phylum Chordata; class Mammalia; order Carnivora; family Felidae; genus Panthera; species Panthera uncia. The sequence goes on along the minus strand of NC_064811.1, from coordinate 97,132,050 downwards.
ATATTGAAAAACAAATCACAGATGTTCAACAACTTTAAAAAGAACTTGAACCACGGTCTTCATCCAGTTCAAGATAGTTTCCACTTTTAATTGATCACTTTCCTAGCAATATTTTATTGGAAAACCAAAGAAACTGATTGAGAAGAAAGAATGAGGAATGACATCAGCCTCGTGACAGCATGAGTCCTTCCCCTTGTCTTTCCTTGTCAACTCATAACCAATAAAACATTCATAACCCAACAAAATTTCCTCTGTATGACATACTAGGACACCAGGGACATCCATACATCTGATATCTGAAGGTGAGTGGATTACATTTTGTGGAGGTGCTGGAACTGAAGGAACAGGAGAGGAGCCAGAGGAGAAGTGGCAGTGGTATCTGTAACCCCAAAGGCACAAGCAATAACAACCAGTAACCCCTCTGGCAGAGAGGGTAGAGGTTAGAAAGTGCCCACTCCCAAATATAGCCACAAGTCAACTCAAGTAAAAGAAACGAAAAACTTGTGCTATAGCATCACCTGCTGGAAAACAAAAGAAAGTCCTCTAATTCCCACCCTGTTGAACTGTTAAAAACAAAGTAAACAAAACTTTACCTCAATAAGAAAGGTGTTTACTACTTCAAACGCACTGGCAGAGGTACATCATCAAACACCTTGAAAAATCATGTAATATCTATCACAAAAAGAAAGTAACAAGTCTCCAGCAACCAAACTCAAAGTCAGGGAAAATTGGGATCTAACTGAGAATCCAAAATAGCATTTATAAAGAAAGTGCTACAAGAAAATTCAGGAATTTAATAAATGTAAAGAAGGAGTAATTTATCAAAGATATTGAAATTATAAAAAAAAGAACCAAACAGAAATTCTGGAGGTGAAGAACTCAGTGAGATGAATAACACATTAGAAAACATAGGAAATAGAGCAGATTGATGGAAGAGACAAAAATAATTGAACTGGAGGAAAGGAATCTAGAAATGATCGGGTGGAAAAGAAGAAAGAACTAGTATTTTAAACAGTCAAGAAATCCTATAAAAGCTATCAGACTCCATTATGAGAGCCTATATAAAAATAATAGGTATGCCAGAAGGAGAAAGGGTTAGAGAGGTTATTTGGAAATAATAGCTGAGAATTTCCAAAACCTGAGGAAAGAACTAGACATATAAGTCTGTGAAGCTAATAGATCATTTACTATCTCAATGCAAAAAGACTCTTTCCAAGACACAGTATAATAAAGCTGTCAAAAGTCAATGATAAAGAAAGAATCCTTAAAGCAGGCAGGGTAAAATAAAAGAAAGTAACCTACCAAGAAATTCCCATTAGACTATCGGCAGATTTCTAAGCTGAAGCTCCATAGGCCAGAAGAAGAGAGTAGAATGATGTATTCAAAATATTGAAAGATAAGAAATGCTGGCAAAGAGTAGTCTATCTAGCAAAGTTATTCTTCAGATATGAATGAGAAATTGAAGCTTTCTTGGAAAAACCAAAGCTGAGGGAGTTCACCATCACTAGACCTGTCTTATAAAAAAAATGTTTAAAGGAGCTCTTCTATCTGAACCCCAAAATGACACAAAACTTTTAGTAATGTTGTAGACAAACTGAACCAGATAATTGTAACTCTTTTAGAACAGGGTGTTAAAAAATTATATAATAAAGTTTAAAGGAAAAAAAAAGCATTAAAAGTAACTATAGCTACTACGATTTGATAACTTAAGCATAAAAAAGGATAATTTGTGACAACAAAAATATAAAACGGGAGGAGGAAAATGATGGGACCTATATAGGCAAATAAAGATAGCTGCTATCAGCAGAAAAGGGGTTATTTTATCTATGAAATATTTTATGTTAACCTCATCATAACAACAAAACAAACATCTAGAACAAAGACACAAAACACAAGAAAGGGGAAACTGAACAAATCATTATACAAAACCACCAATCTAAAAAGTCAGAAACAAAAGGAAAAAGAAACAATGGAGAAGTACAAGACAGCCAGAAACAAAATATAGAATGTCAGTAGTAAGTCCTCGTATATCAATTACCATCCTAAACATAAACGATTTGAACTCATTAATCCAAAGGTATTCAGTGGCTGTATAGATTAAAAAACAAGTCTAATTACATGCTGTCTTCAGTAGACTCATCTCAACTCCAAAGAAAAAAGACTCAAAGTATGGGAATGGACTATGATACTCCAGCCAATTGGTAATCAAAGGAAAGCAGGTATAGCCATACTTGGACAAACTAGACTTCAAGTCAAAAATGGCAGCAAGAAACAAAGAAGATCATTATATAATGATAAAAAGGATCCATACATCAAGAAGATACGACAGTCATAAACATATATGTTCCCAACATCTGAGAATCAAAATATATTGAGCAAGTACTAATAGATTTTAAGGGAGAAATAGACAATAACTAGGCAATAATACCATAATATTAGGGGATTTCAGCACTCCACTATAAACAATGGATGGATTGTCCAGACAGAATATCAACAAGGAAACAAAGAAATGTTGGAATTGAACCATGCTTTAGAAAAGTGGACTCCATATATATATATATATATATATATATATATATATATATATATATTCCAACTACCAGCAACTGAATGAGTGCATATTCTTCTCAAATGCACATGCAACATTCTCCAGGATAGATCGTATAACAAGCCACAAAACTAATCTTAGCAAATTTAAGAAGACTGAAATCATACCAACTATCTTCTCTGACCACAATGGCATGGAATTAAAAATCAGCAAGAGGAAGGTGAGTAGATCAGCAAATATGTGGAACGTGAACAACACACTTGCTTAATGGATCAAAGAAGAAATCAAATGGATCAAAGAAGAAGTCAAAAAGTAAATCATAAAGTATCTTGAAACAAATGAAAATGAAAATACAACATACCAAATTTTGTGGGATGGAGCAAGAGCAGTGCTGAGAAGAAAGTTTATAGAAATAAACATATATATTAGGAAATGAAAAAGGACTCAAATAAACAACCTAACTTTACACCTCAAAGAACTAGAAAAGAACAAATTAAGCTGAAAGTTAGCAGAAGGAAAGAAATAATAAAAAATAGAGCAAAAATAAATATAAGTCTGAAAAACAGTAAACAGGATAAATAAAACTAAAAGCTGGTTGATTAATCTTTAATTAGACTAAAAAAGACTCATATGCTTAAAATTAGAGATAAAAGAGGAGACATTACAACAGATAATACAGAAATACAGAGAATTACGAGACTACTATGAACGGTTATATGCCAACAAATTATGTAATCTAGAAGAAATTGATACATTTCTAGTAACACACAACCTACCAAGACTGAATCAGGAAGAAATAAAAAATATAAACAAACCAGTAATGAGTCAAGAGATTCAGTCAGCAATCAAAAAGCTCTCAACACAGAAAACTATATGGCCAAATGGTTTTACTAGTGAATTCTATGAAACATTTGAAGGAGAATTAATTTCAATCCCCCTCAAAGTCTTTAAAATAGCACTAAGGACGAGGGACAACTTCCAAACTTATCCTACAAAGCCAGCATTACCTTGATATTAAAACAGATAGGGATACCACAATAAAAGAAAATTATACACCAATATGCCTAATTAATACAACAAAAATTCTCAACAAAATAGTCGTAAACCAGATTTAAGAACACATTGAAAGGATTAAACACCATGACGAAGTGGGATTTATCTCTGAGATGCAAGGATGATTCAACACACACAAATCAATAAATGTAATTCATCACATCAATCAAACAAAAAATAAAAATCACAGTCATCTCAATAGATGCAGAAAAAACATGACAACAGCATGCAACATCTTTTCATGATAAACCCTCTTAACAGAGTGGGTATAAAATGAACATATCTCAAAATAATAAAGACGATATATGACAAACCCACAGCTAACATCATACTTAAATGGAAAAAAAATTGAAAAGGTTTCCTCTGAGATCAGGAACAAGACAATGTTGGTCACTCTTGCCACTTCTATTCAATATACTATTGGAAGTCCTAACTAGAGGAATTAGGCAAGGCGAATAAATAAAAGGCATCCCAAATGGGAAGTAAAATGTAAAATTATTGATATTTGCTGACAACATAATCTTATATATAGAAAAATCCCAGAGTCAATCAAAAAACTGTTGGAATCAATGTGGCAGACTACAAAATCAACCTACAGAAATCAGTGGCATTCCTTTACATTAATGATGAAGCATCAGAAGGAGTAATAAAGAAACTGTCCCAATCACAATAGCATCAAAAACAATAAAATATTTAGGAATAAATTTAAGGAAGTAAAAGATCTGTGCAAGTGAAAACTAAGATTTTACTGAAAGAAATCAAGACACAAACAAATGAAAAGACATCTTGTGTTCATGGATTGGAAGAATAAGTATTGCTAAAATGTTCATACTACTCAAAGCCATTTATAGATTCAGTGCAATTTCCATCTAAATACCAAAGGCATTCTTCATAGAAATAGAATAAATAGTCCTCAAATTTGTATGGAATCACTAAAGACCCCAAATAGCTAAAACATTTCTGAGAAAAAAAGAACAAAGCCAGAGATGACATACTTCCTGATTTCAAATTATATTACAAAACCATAGTAATAAAAATAATATAGTACTGACACAAAAATAGATACACAGACCAATGGTACAAAATATCCCAGAATTAAATGCCAGTATATATGGTCAACTAATACCTGATGGGGAGCCAAGAAGATCCAATGGGGGGGGAAGATAATCTCTTTAAAAAATGGAGCTGAAAAAGCTAGAGAAACATATATAGGCAATGAAATTGGACTCCTATCTCACACCACTCACAAAATTAACTTGGAATAAATCAAAGATTTAAACATAAGACCTGAAACCATAAAGCCCCTAGAAGAAAACATAAGGAAGAATCCCATCAATATTGGTCTTGACAATGATATTTTGGACATGGTGCTAGAAGCACAAAAACAAAAATAAATATCAACAAATATGACTATATAAAATGCAGAAGCTTCTGCACAGCAAAACAAAACAACTAAACGAAACAGCAGCATACAGATTGGTAGCAAATATTTGCAAGTCATTTATCGGATAAGAGGTTAATATTCAAAATATATAAAGAACACAACAACAAAAAACCCCAAATTCTCTTAAAAAATGAACAGAAGAACTAAATAGACATTTTCCCAGAGGACATCAAAATGGCCAACAGACTCATGAAAAGATGTTCAACATCACTAATCATTAGGGAGTTGCAAATAAAAAGCAGAATGAAATATCTCCTCATACCTGTTAGAATGTCCAAGAAGGCAAGAGACAACAAATGTTGGTCAAGATATGGTAAAAAGGGAATGCTTACACATTATTGGTGGAAATGTAAATTAATCCAACCCTCATGGAAAACATTATGGAAGTTCCTCAAAAGTTTCAAAGTAGATCTATCATATGATCCAAAAATTCTACTTCTGGGCATACATCCAAAGGCAGTAAAATAGGATTTCTACAAGAAACACACTTATGTCTATTGCAGCATTCTTCACAATAGCCAAGAAAAGGAAATAGTCAAAATTCCAATTAATAAATTAAAATATGAAAAGATGTGATACACACACACACACACACACACACACACAATGGAATATTATTCTGCCATGAGAAAGGATGATATCCTGCCATTTGTGACAAATTGGATGGACTTTTAGAACATTATGTTAAGTGAAATAAGTCAAAAAGAGAAATGCAAGTACTATGTAATATCATTTGTTTGTAGAATCTAAAACAGTCAAACTTGTAAAAACATAACAAAACAGAGTAAAATGCTGGTTACCAGGATATGGAGAATGGGGGGATAAGATTGATGGTATTTAAGGTGAGTAGTAAACAGGCCATAGAGATCCTAATGCACAATATAATGAATAGAGACAATAATATTGTACTATAATTATGTAATGTGATAAATATTGCTTCAGTGGTGATATTGCAATACATATATGCATCAAAGTAACATGATGTGCACCTTAAATTTACAAAATATAACGTGTCAAATTAAATTTTTGAAAAGAATAAAGGATGACCTAACCAAACTGGATTAAAATGTGATCATGAATATCAAATTCTGCAATATTTGACATTATAACTCCCTAGTTTTTGAAACTGCATTCCGTTAGCCTTCTGGATTCTCGATTCAAATCAATCTTTTTCTAGTCCTTCTTTTAAATTGCTTTTGATGTTTTATCCTTTTATGCTCTGAAACTCCATGTTTAATAGGGTTTTATTCTCCTCTTTGCAGCCTCTATATTCTTCCTTAAGCATCTCAAATTTCTATTATCAGAATCCATCTGTCTTCCCAATCCATCAGTCTTTATTCTGAGCAGGATATATCATCTGTTGATAAAGATGTGATTGTGTAAAGATGGCAATTAGAGAAGTTTGAAAATGTTTACAAAAACAATTTATTGGAACGCAACACAAAGTCAACTAAAAATAAGAAAAAAAGCTTCAGTGAGAAATAAATATATTGAGAAATAAACGTAATTTGAAATCTAGAGCTTTGTGCTGCAACTGATTGGTGTGTTCCAAGAGTGTTCACAATTCCAGAATAAGAAGCTCAGAACACTAATGTGGCATTATTAGCAGAAGGAAAGAGGGATTCAGGGATGGGGGCAATCTTGTCACTTAAATGCTCAGGACTAAAGAGTATTAAGATATGAGTTCTGTGGGTACAAGGAATTGTCTGTTTAATTCACTGTCGCCTATAATCATGCTAGTATCGGTAGTTGTTTAATCAATATTTATATCAATGAATCAAAAATCTGGATGGGAGAACCATTACTGACAATGCACATGGTGGATATTCTAGGAGACTTTATTAAATTGAATTTTCTTTAAAATATAGTCAGTTTTAAAAATTGCTAGTTTAGGAATGAACTTATCCAATGTGTCATTCTTCTTTTTTCTAACTGAACATAATCATCAAATGACAATGTTAAAAACCTTAGGTTTGGGAAGGGTAAGTTTGAAAAGAGGGTTGAATGATAAATATAGCATGTGCTTTTATTTCTTGGTCTGATTAGATTAGTATTGATTTTCTTTGTGTTGACAGCAAAGTGTTTTATGCCTGTTTGGATTCATCTTTCTAGTTCATTTATTGTTGATGGAGAACACTAAGTATCAACTATAATTTTCCTAGAGCACAGATATTCTGTTATCAGTGGCAGTTCTGAGGTTATCAGAGAAAAAAAATGTGTGTAGAACCATTAATATGCCTAAGGGATATTCATGTATGGGTTTTAGAAAGCTTGCTTTGATAACTAAATAGTTTTATTTTATATATTATTCTTATTATTAATTAAAATTTTATTTTATTTTTTGAGAAAAAAATTTCCTTTAATGCAGTAATTGACCTATTTTGACCACATGCCAGTTCTCTAGTTAGGAGGAGGTGAGAAACCTAATAGTCCCGTTTTATTTTATCTATAAACAAAGGAATAAAGTCCCCAAAGGACATTGGGTACTAAAAGAGAAAAGAATAATTTTTGGTCTGTTTTATTGAATAACTCCATTAATGACGTGTTTCATATGCAGCTAGAATTTCAGTTTCAAAGAACTAAGAAGTAAGAATTAACAGAAAGGATGGGGATCTTTAGCTAGGTTCCAAAAACACTGAGCAAAGTCAGAGTTCACTCATTTTAGTGATCTCTCTTAAGAGTATAAAGAAACCACAGTATTTACACAGCAAGATTGCAACTTTGTGTTTCTATCATATTGATAGAATATAACTGATATTTTGTAATGTTAATTAGATAATGAATAAAGTAACAATTGGTTCACAATATTCAAAAGACTTTATTCTACATTGAAAAATATGGTCATGTATTTCATTTGTCATTGGGTAAAGAAAATCCATACTGCTTTTGTGTAAATTTAACTTCTCAAAAAACATAGTCACAAACAAGCAACTATGGCATTTGTATTATTGGAAGTATTAACTTTCATTTAAAACACATACTTTTTGAGAAAAAGTTAGGGTTTTAATTTCCTCTGTTTTCAATGTTTTGTAGGAGTATTTCGAACTCAGGGGCAATCGATATGTATGTTGAAGGCGAAAGTGGGACAATAGGGAAAAAATTGTCCTTTTGTATTTTCTTTATTACAGTAGAAACATAGCAACAATAATCTTGAGTGTTGATTTTACTGGGCTAATCCTTTATTGATTTGCTTGTCAAATTAGCTCTATAAATAGTATGTTAATAAATAAATGATAATTAAATTAATAAATGCATAAAATAAAACCCAAAATACCTAAACTATCACAGGGATCATTTTCTGTTAGTTGATGACTAACTTCCTTCAGGCTCTCTGCTCTAATGCTATCTTCTTAGAGGGATGTGGTAGACATGAACATATGCTGCTGAGCTTTTGTGACCTTGGAAGCATAACTGATGCCCCCAACCAGTTCCACTATCATGTTGAACCAAAGCTATGATTCCTAAGGGCTGCTCTGAGCCAATAACTGACTGTAATGGGAATAACTAATGATAGCCCATTCCTTGGAAATGAGAAACTCTCTAAACAGGCGACTCTAGCTTGAAAACTGTCTGGTCGAAATGTGTTTAAAACTGCAGTGAAGTCTGAGATTCCACATACTCTGTTTTCTTCCTCTCTGTTACAAGGTGTTCTGAGATCTCACGCTACCATCTCTGGCTCTGCTCCTTCATCCTTCATGGACATTTTCCTCAATAAAGCTTTTGCTCATCTGACCCATCTTGGTGTCTGCTTTTGAAGAACCCAAACTATCACAGAGCATCCCCTGGTCATTTTCTGTAAAATATTACCCCATCATTTTCCAGTTTTTTAGCCCAGCTTCTTCTTCTTCTTTTTTTTTAAAATATAATTTATTGTCAAATTGGCTTACATACAGCACCCAGTGCTCATCCCAGTAAGTGTCCTCCTCAATTCCCATCACCCATTTTCCCCTCTCCCCCACCCCTCCCACCCGCCCTCAGTTTTTTCTCTGTATTTAAGAGTCTCTTGTGGTTGCCTCCCTCCCTCTCTGTTTGGAACTATTTTTCCCCCTCCCTTCCCCCATGGACTTCTGTTAAGTTTCTCAAGATCCACATATGAGTGAATACATATGATATCTGTCCTTCTCTGAAGGACACTCAGCATAATACCTTCCAGTTCCATCCACGTTGCAAATGGTCAGCTTCTTTTTTTTAAATTAACACCTATTATCTTGTATCTGTTTATTTTCTCTCTCCCTCAGTAGAATGTAAGATCCTTGAAGGTGGAAAATTTATTTCTTTAGTTCCTATAATGCAGCATTCGTACTAGTGCCTTTTGTGTGGTTGGCTCCAAATATCTGTTGAATGAATAAATGCAGGAAGAAAGAGCCTAACACAGGTGTGGATTCTGCCTATAGTGAAATTTAGTAATAACAGCGTTAGTTTCTGTGTTGCTAAACACCCCTGTCGGTAAATAACTGAGAACATTTTAAGCATGTTGTAAGAATCTTTTGGTTATCTATCTGATAATGATTGAAGTAAGAGTTTCAAACTTTTAGTTATTAAATTATTTTTTAAACTCTTCAGCATTGCTAGAAGCTGCCTATACACAAAAGAGCCCTCGTAGTTTTGGTCCCCATTAAAATGGTATAAATAGTAATCACTGAACCCCTTCAGCCTTTCCTTTTTTTTAAATATCACCCAGAAATTACTTCTTTAGTTTTTTAAGTTGAATTGTAATTAACATATGGTGTTATATTAGTTTCAGGTGTATGATATGATTCAACAATTCTATACATTTCTTGGTGCTCATCACAATGAGTGTACACTTAATCCACTTTATCTGTTTCATCCATCCCTCCACCCATCTCCTCTCTGTCATCAGTTTGTTCCCTGTATTTGTGTATTTTTTTGTTCCCCTTTTTTGTATTTATTTGTTTTGTGTCTTACATTCCACATATGAATGAAATCATATGGTATTTGTCTTTTTTTGACTGACTGATTTAATTTAGCATCATACCCTCCAGGTCCATCCATGTTGTTGCAAATGGCAATATTTCATTACTTTTTAAAAAATTTTTTTTAACATTTATTTATTTTTGAGACAGAGAGAGAGAGAGAGCATGAACAGGGGAGGGTCAGAGAGAGAGAGGGAGACACAGAATCTGAAGCAGGCTCCAGGCTCTGAGCTGTCAGCACAGAGCCCGACGCGGGGCTGAACCCACAGACCACGAGATCATGACCTGAGCCGAAGTCGGACGCTCAACTGACCGAGCCACCCAGGCACTCCAAGATTTCATTACTTTTAATGGCTGAGTAATATTTCATTATATATATAGTAATATAACATATTTCATTATATATAATGTATAATAATATATAAGATATGTATCTATATAAACTTTTTAATACATTCATCTATCAATGGACACCTAGGTTGCTTTCATAGCCTAGCTATTATAAATAGTGCTGCAATTAACACTACATACATACATCTTTTCAAATTACTAATTTCATTTTTTTGTGGGTAAATATCTAGCAGTGGAATTACTGGATCATATGGTAGTTCTATTTTCAATTTTTTGAGGAACCTCCATACTGTTTCCACATTGGCTGAACCACTTTGCATTCCAACCAACAGTACACGAGGGTTCTTTTTTCTCCATTCCTCGCCAAGACTCATTCCTTGTCTTTTTGATTTTAGCCATTCTAACAGGTGTGGGGTGATATCTCGTTGTGGTTTTGATGTCTATTTCCCTGATGATTAGTGATGTTGAACATCTTTTCATGTGTCTGTCATCTTTAGTCTTCTTTGGCAAGATCTTTAGTCAGGTCCTCTGCCCATTTTTTATTGGATTATATGTTTTTGTTTGTTTTTTGTCTTTTGCTTTTTTTTTTGGTATTGGTCTATGTAAGTTCTTTACATATTTTGCATATTAACCTATTATCAGATAGGTTATTTGAAAATATCTTCTCCCATTCAGTAGGTTGCCTTTTTGATTTGTTTATAGTTTTCTTCACAGTGCAAGGAAGAGCTTACTTTAAAACACATGTTATTCCAAGTTACCACAATGATAAACTAAGCTAATGTCTATCATGATATGCTATAGAATACATCCCTTCTCTCATGTTAATTATTATTACTATTAATTATTATTTGCTGATTTCAACTCAATCAGGTGAGATGACTAATTACCTCTGAAGTATATTACTATATTGATCTTTCTCCTTACTCTAAGTAAATAGACTACATTTCCACAGGTTTAAGTAGGAAGTGTTTATAAAGAAATATTAATAAGCTCGCAGCAACAACTCTAAGACCACACCGTAGAACTTGGTGGTTAACTAATACTGCTGATCCTAATGCTTCAGTGTCATTTTGAAAGGGCTATCATAATTATTTATTATTTTATTTTTAGCTTTTAAATCATTTTATTACCCAAAATAAGCTTCATTTTATTACTTAGTTTTCTAACTGTGTTCTGTGCCTTTAACAGTTTCAGGATTTTCTGCTTCTCAATACAGAAAGCACACTTGATCCAGTCAGGGACACATGTAGCACATATGGAACCACCATAGGCCCTCTGACATGTTTTTTTCATTTTAGACAGCCTCATAAGAACTTTAGTTCTTATAGCATGGACCCTTTGAAGTCAGCCTGAAAACATGTCACATGCAGATTTTTGTACTTTCGCAAACCTCTGGGTATAAAAGCAAACAATTCTATTAGCAGGGGTTTGCAATAGCCTAGTTTTGCTAGAGGCTGTATTGTAGGATAGCTTATGACAGTATGTGAAACACTGGACCATTCAGAATGCCTCTAGACATATCCCTGGAAAAGCAAAGGCCACCATTATTACCATAAACTCACTGCCTTCGCTCCTGTGTGCTTTGACAGTTTTGGTGTCCTGTTATTCCTGGCTTGTTTCCTGATGTGACTTCCTTATGAATCAGTCTCATGCAGCTGCATCAAACTGGCAGAGCCTGTCACATGTCCACAAGCTAGCGGAAGAGGTGATTAGAAATATAGAGTTTCAATTTGGGAAAACGAGATATACAATGGAGGGACAATGGAAACACACATTGAATGCTTGATAGCTTTTAAATAGTTGTTAGTGAGAGATTTGCACTAAGATTAATATCTAATTCATAATGATACAACAGCAAAAAAATTATAAAGAGCTTACTTTGTACATTTTTTTCCCAAGTACTGCATTTTTTTTCTTAAGGTTTATTTATTTATTTTGAGAGAGACAGAGAGTGCGAGCGGGGAAGGGGCAGAGAGAGAGGGAAAATCTCAAGAAGACTGCACTGTCAGTGCAGAACCCCAGGGAGGGCTGGAACTCATGAGACTGTGAAATCATGACCCTGAGCCAAAATCCAGAGTCAAACACTCAACTGACTGAGCCACCAGGTGCCCTGCATTCTGCACATTAATTCATTTTATCATTATATCTCCCCTGTGTGATTGATACTATTATTTATCCTATTTTATGGATGAGGAAACTGAAGCACTGAGATGTTAAAATCATGCCCAAGGTCACAGTGATTGCATATAATGAGATTTAGATGCAGGTAGTGTTTCAGGAGTCCGAATTCTTACTCTTAATCAATATACGCATGATCTTTCACATATAAACAATGTCAGCAAATCAATATGGAATAGGCAAAAGAAAAATGAGTAGAATATATGAACAGGAAAATCACAGAAGATAAAGTAAGGGTTAATAAAATTGGATTATTAGCACTGTAGAGAAAACTATGATATAATTATTTATATTCTTTGGGCCCAATATTCAAAAATTACCTAAATGAATTAGATTTATCTTAAAGAACTTCCCTATATATCATTTGCTCAAAGTTCATTCACTGATTCTTTAAATACATAGTTCATATCCCCTTCAAGCTTCCCCATACTACTGACTATCAGAATAGTTACAGTCCTTAGTTGTAATTGTTTAGTTTTTAGGTGTTAGCATCATGAGAATATGTGCCTTGTTTGGCATACCCTCAGTAGTGTTCTTAGAATTTTTCACAGTACTCACTTGATAAAAATTGTTAAATATTGTTAAATGTAATAAAAATGTCTTCTATTGACTCTTAAGAATTATTAAAAAATGCTAGGCATCCTCTCTCTTTAGAAATTCCTAATATATGCTTTAAAAAAGTAAAACAACATACTTTCTCCATAATAGAACATGTTCTAATCTCCTTAGAGTTTTACTCCTGTAACATACATTAGCATATTTATTAAACCAACAAAGATTGAAGTCCTTTCAAAGGAGGTAAAGAAAACAGTACAAATTGTAATGATTTCCAATCAAAGCAGAAGATAATGAAATCTTGCCAGATGGAAAGTCATCCACTTAGTAGATTAAAATAACAAGATGAAAAGGAAAAAAAAAAAAAGGAAAAAGGGAAAATATTCAAAGGGCTCTGAATTTCATATAGAAAAAAAGCTATTATTGTAAGTTTAAATATATCTTTAAAATAAAAGTGATTTAAAATCAGTCTCAATTAGGTTAAGTTGCACTTGATGTGATTTCCTTTCTACAAAACTTCGTGTATTAACTTTATTATTTGATTTGACTATTGTGTGCTTTGCATATGAATATATTCATGTATTAAGCTGTCTGAATTAATTTAAATATGATATAACGTGGTTAACACTAATAATCTGTTTTGACAAATTGAAAGGAAAAAGTACCTTAAAAGCTGAAGACAAAGTATATAAAAATTTTTACATCTTTAAGGAATATGTTTCATTGGCTAAAAGAGTGTATTAAAATTGCACAGGTGAAATAATTCTTATAGGAAGTTTCATTGTAATGTGTATGAAATAAGCAAGAGTGAGAATTTAGGACCAAAAAACAATGGCCACGGTATTGTAGATTACAATGAGAATATGCTTTTAATTTTAGAACTATCTGCCTATCTAGAATCTACTTGCTTTTGAGAGGAATTTGTGTATATTGAGTGCGAATTTTTCCTGAACCATCTGATAAACAAGACCAACAGCTCCAGCAAATACTACTGGAAATGTTGATATTGAAGTATGTATGAATATAATTGCAGGGAGTCTGTCTTTATGCTGAAGCCCAAAATGAAACTCATTATTTTCCACCTGTAGACTGGACAGGGTTTCCTCCCACAGACCCCCTCCTCCAAGCAAGTAGACCTAGATATGGTGCTCTTTTGGCAGCTTTTCTCAAGAAAAGGGGAAGAGTAGGGGCGCCTGAGTGGCTCAGTCATTAGCATCCAACTTTGGCTCAGGTCATGATCTCATGCATTGAGCCTCAAACCTCCCACTGGGCTCTCTGCTCTCAGGTCAGAGCCTGCTTTGGATCCTCTGTTTCCCTTTTTCTCTGCCCCTCCCCAGCTCACTCCCCCCCCCCCCCCAAAAAAAAAATAAACACACACACACACACAATAAAAACAAAAAAAGAAAGCTGGAAAGTAAAATGGGGAAGATATCCTTATCTCAGAAATTCCTTTCCCAGATATTCTGATTCTGCCATTCTCTCCTCTCCACTTTCAATCTAAATGGAAGAGAATGTTAGGATACAGCAAGATCCAGAGTAGCATGTTATGAGGTTAAGTTGCAAAGTGCTATTGCACAACAGTATGGATCTGGAATTTTTGTACAACAGTAATGAAGGCCTGTGAAGTTAGCATAGAACACCTGAGAAATGGCACGTATTCATGAGAAAGAGGTTTGGAATCCAAGGTGGAGCCTGAAACAATTGAACACAGTGAATTAACTGATTCATTAGTGTATTTATTTGATACAATACAGATTCTGTTAAAGCCCCATATTGTAGAGAAGGATAATCTATCAACACAGGAAGGCTGGAAGAAGAAATGAAAAACATAATCACACTAACAAAAGAGACCTGGGGGCAGGGAAGAAAACATCATGAGTGCTTCCTACTCCTAGTTTTTTCATATATTTAGGAACTTGTTGTTTTATTTGTTTCCCCCCCACCCTTTTCTGACACCTCTTTTTCCTTCTCTTCTGTCCATTTTTCTCTTTGGATTTTGGTGCTTTGCTAATTGTAGGAATCTTTATATATTAAGAAAATTAAGCCTTTGCTGTGATGTGCTTTGCAAGTAGATTTTCCCCCATGTGATCATTTTTCTTTTGACCTTTTTAATGGTTATGTTAGGCACATAATTTTATTTTTTAAAAATAGAAAATTGCAACTGTTTCATGGCTGGTGTGAAAAGTGTGTATGCTTGTGTGTGTGAGAGAGAGATTCTCATTCTGTTTCAGCAGTATGAACTTTGATGGCATATGAAATTATTGAGCTTAGTTAATTTTCATTCACAATCATTCCCATCAGGATTTGACTTTGATTTAGGTTTTTAGGTAATTGGGGCATGATTTGTAACCTAGCTTAACATCTATTTTGCTTTGTTTGTGTTGTATATATTTGTAAGAACTGTTCGGATTCCATATATTTAGGAGTTTAATTAGAGCTTTTTGAATTGGTATATGCAAAGGAAACCTTAAACAATTGGTTTTATACACTTTTATGGGTATTTTTTTCTGTGTAACACATTTTATACCTTGACAAAATAAGCAATTTATGATATGCAACAATGATTAGGTATATTATCCCTACCCACCAATTTTTAATTTACTTATATTTCATATCCACCATTTTAGTTTTCGGATAGATGATAATATCATTTGGAATGTCATGGGTTATTATGCTCTTATGTCAACCTTAGCGATGTAGGTCATAGTGAACTCTACCTCTACTTTCTGAATGAGATGCTTTCAGTACTGCTCATCAGAAACATTTCTGAATAGATATTGCTTACTTTCTTTAAAGCTTAAGTGAGAGCTTTGTTACATATAACTTTTTAAAGTTCAAAGCAATAAAAATAAAAATGATCATATAAACTGAAAAACAGTTAAAATTACTATAATCTGATAAGGTATTTTAGAAGCTCTTAACTATAGAGAATAAACTGAGGGTTGCTGGAGGGGAGGTGGGGGATGGGCTAAATGGGTAATGGGTATTAAGGAGCGTACTTGTTGGGATGATGTTATATGTAAATGATGAATCACTAAATTCTACTCCTAAAACCAATAGTACACTATATGCTAACTAACTTGAATTTAAATACAAGTTTGGAAGACAAGTAATGAAAGAAAAAGATTTTCAAAAGTGGTATTTCAGAAGCTTGTAATTTTATTAACATGGCTGTTTATATTGCTGGACAACCTCTGTGCAATTAACCATTTCAACAAACCATAAAACTTTAGAGATTAAAATAATGTTATAGTCTAGAATTGATGATAAATTTATGCTATCCAGCCTAGTATAACTACAACTGAATTGACAAGAACTTTATCTGCTTGCATTTTCATTAATTTACACCATATTTGAAAAATCAAGGGTAGAAGATGGATTTTAGCTTGGGTAATTAGAGTCAGTGAGAAAGTGAAAATTATTTCATGAGGTTCAGGAACTAGTCACCTACTGAAAGTTCTAATTAAAATATAAGAAGTATTCATTATGCTATTATTGATGAGTAATGAAGACATAAAAACCTTAAATAGGATCTATTTTAATATTATTTTTTAATTTTATTCATTTCGAGAGAGCGAGCACAGAGAGAGAGGGAGAGGGAGAGAATCTCAAGCAGGCTCACACTGTCAGCACAGACCCTGATGCAGGGCTCAATCTCACAAACTGTGCGATCATGACCTGAGCCGAGATCAAGAGTCAGATGTTTAACTGACTGAGCCACCCAGGTGTCTCTTGATATTATTTTTCATTCTTATATTCAGGATAAACTTGGCAAAAGATAGAGACCATGTTTGGTGGAATTGCTATTCTAGTGTTTCACATAGAGGGGACAAACTGCAAGAGATACAACATTTTTTTTCACTTCCATTATCTAAAATTATGAATATTTTTTCTTAAAAAATACATACAGCATATCCTGTACTTTTTATAAGCTAATTTTCTTTTTGTGCACTTCTTCTCTTTGGAGGGAAAAATAAAGGAGTATGTGCTGCTTCACTAAAATTAAGAGACCAAAATATCATCCAATAGGAGTACTGAGCCTTAAAGCCTTATTATGCAGATTATTTGTTATCTAAGTACAAATCTGGATTTGGGGTCTTTTAAAACAATTTTTAATCTGGGATGCCTGTTTCTGCATCTTTATTGGAAATGTTTTGATCCATTCAGCTGTAGTAAATAAGGATCCCTGGGCTAAAACAAATAGGTTCTATATAGCCTCTTCAGAAATGAAACTATTCTAAGTGGTTCCCTGCTAACCTTCCTGCTGCAGTTGGTAAGTCCAGTCTCTTTCTGTTCTTCCTATAATATCCAGACTCATTCTTTTAAAATAAAAACCTTGACCGTGCCATGTGCCTGTTAAAACATCCTGTACTCCGCATCATGATCTCCAAAGCCTATGTTGTCTGTCTTCAGAATTCCTTGATCACTTTCTGATTCCATTTTTATTGCATTTTAATTTCTCTCTTCCTCATCGTGATCCATCACACTGGCATTTTTTTTTTCATTTCTTCAAAACAATAAACATATTCCTGCCTCTGGTGATGTAAACCTTGTTCCTCACTTTGCATGAAGCACTCACTTTGTCATTATCTCCAGAGCTCACTTGTCCATTTGATGTAGGTCTCTGATGAGATGTCCTGTCTGAGATGCTTTCTTTAATAACTCTGTGAAATTGATGTATTAACTCTTTCGGTATTCAATTTCCTTACCCTGTTTTATTCTTTTTACATCACTATAATTAATTTACATTTCTGTTTCCTTTTTTTCTCTCTCCATTATAATGTAATTTGAATGTGTGAAGAAACTTTGCTCTTATGTTCATACTTGTATCCACTATACATGTTTGATACATGAGTGCTTTCTAAATATTTCTTGAATGAAGAAAATAATGATTGAATTAAAAAAATGAATAAAATGGTCAATGAATTATCTGTAGTTTATGCAAGAGGTACTGACATTGAAAATCAACCTAAGAAAATTCTTATGACTATTTTGATGAAATTAACCTTTGTATGCCAAAGTTAAGCGATGTTTCATAAACATCGAGGCCAGATTCTTCTCCCTTTTTCCATTCAGTTGTTTTGTTTTATTTTGGTTTGGTTTGTGGAGGGTATAGTGGAGCTTATCCTTTAGTTCTGAATTGCTTATAATAACTTGCATCTGTGAACTCTGTTTCGTCAACTCCTCTTCTCTATGTGGTTCTAGGTTAGAGTTGGCCAAAACAGAAGCATATACAAGGTTTAGATGGTAAAAGTGAAGAGAAAGCCATTGCTCCTAGATGATTATGATAGACAGGGTGACACAAATACAGATATGCCAAAAAGGCTTGAGCTTCTAGCTTGTCTTCCTAATGACTGGCCCCACCATCCAATGGCAAGGCAAGCCAACCATTTAATATTACCCTATGGTTTCCTCACAGGTAACAGCTTTCTCAGACCACACTATGAAATTCTTCATGGATACACTGGGCTACCAGATATCCATAGCTTTTGAGCTTTTCCGGTAAGCTGTTAAATGCCCACTCATACCATTACTTCCCTCATTTCTATGAGAAACACCTTGTTCCTTTAATACTATTAATGGCTTTTTTTAAAACTAAACTTTTATAAAACTTTGTAACTGAATATCAGCTATCTGTCATTATACTTCTTTATATTGTTTGATCCTGGCTGCTATAGATAAATAAAACCTCATGAAAAACAAGTCATAATGTATATATATTTATATATGCATATGTGTGTATAGATAGCAGAACTTTATAAGAAACTGTTTATTAAGCCTAAAAATAATGTTATAAAATCTCTTCCCCAATATTCACATTATTAGAAGAGCCTTCAACAATATTTTATGACTCTAAAGTGGATACAAATTCTATTTTTGTGTTTATAAATAAAGAGGCATAATCATTGAATCCAGTGAAACTTGTCATAGCACATTGTTCAAATTTTCTGAATTTCCAAGGTAAATAAAAATATCTTACTGAATTAGAAAACCTACCAGTGGTCCATTTAAAATATGTAATATAGGGTTCTGGGTGGCTCAGTCAGTTGGGCATCCAGCTTTGGCTCAGGTCATGATCTCACAGTCCATGAGTTTGAGCCCCGTCTCGGGCTCTGTGCTGACAGCTCAGAGCCTGGAGCCTGCTTTGGATTCTTTGTCTCCCTCTCTCTCTGCCCCTCCCCTGCTCATGCTCTGTCTCTCTGTGTCTTAAAAATAAATAAAAACATTAACAAAATAAAAATAGAATAAAATGAAATACAGAATATATTTGATCTTAAAACAATCCCATGTTTGGGGCGCCTGGGTGGCTCAGTCAGTTAAGTGTCCGACTTCGGCTCAGGGCATGATCTCACGGTCCGTGAGTTCGAGCCCTGCATAGTGCTCTGTGCTGTCAGCTCAGAGCCTGGAGCCTGTTTCAGATTCTGTGTTTCCCTCTCTCTCTGAGCCTCCTCCATTCATGCTCTGTCTCTCTCTGTCTCAAAAATAAATAAATGTTAAAAAAATTTTTTTAAGCAATCCTGTATACTTCTAAAATCTGTTCTACCAGATCATTAAAGTACTTTCCAGATTTAGTTGAAAAAAAAGACAGAAAAAAATGAAATATTTTTGTCTACCATAAAAAATATGCTATTAATATTTAGAGCAACATGTGGTGAATTTGGTCTTCTTTCTCTCTTTCTTTTTCTACTTGAGATTATGCTGAGTGTACTGAAATACAATTTGTTTGAAAATGTGTGTAGCCACATCCTATAACTTTACATTGTTTCTTCATTTCTTTCTCCTATCTTTTATTTTAGTCTTTGAGAGCGAATAATGGTCTACTTAGAGTGTTTTGTGGTGAATCTACCTAAAGGTATATTTATCTATACCTCCATGTGCACACATGCACACTTATTTGTGAACATATATCCTATCACAAAGTTGTGTCAGCTTGTTTTCATTTACTCATATATCTAAAAAGATTTATTGAATGTTACTTTGGGGCATGCATTATAAATATATATGGGTAGATCAAAAAGAGATTCTCACTTCTCCACTAAATAATCTAGTATGGATAAACAACTAAACATAAGATTGAAGTGAAGTGTGACAAATGCAATTAAGAGAAAAATACAGTGATTGTGCAAAGTTAACATATTGATATGAGAGTACCTGAATGAATGTTATTTCAACTGCAATTTGACTGAAGGTTAGAAGGTACCTGGATTAAGTAGAGTGGGGAGGAGAAATGTTTCTATCATAAAGTCTGAGTGAAAATGCAGGGATACAAAAGCATCTTAATATACCTGGAGCATGGATTAAGAGTGTGGGATGGCAGGCAACAAGGGAGATCAAAATCAAAGGAGAATTAACAAGATTTGGATGGAATTTTAGACTTTATCATGAGGGCAATGAGGACATATATAGAAAATGACATAAAATATTAAATTTTATTTTCAAGAGGATCATCTGGTTGCTGGGTTTTAAATGGTTAGGGAGGAAGGGACAGCCTGGTGGCAGCGAACCCAGTTAGCAAGAGATAGATTCCTAAACTCTAGTAGTAAGGAGGGAGACAATAGTTTGTATCTGAAAGGTATTTAAAAGGAGATTTGGTAGTTGATGGCTTGGGAGAAGTGCTTGAAGAGAGAAGTCAACTTTAACTCAGACGTCAAGACTGGGCAAGTGGTCAGAGAGAGGAGAATTCTATTCAGTGTAGGATACAGAAGGCAGAATTCTTTTTCGTGGCAATGGAGATGAAAGATAGTGTAGTCTGTAACTATTAAGTAGGATTTTATACGTCCATGGGTACCTAATTAGAAATGTCCCATAGGCAGTCGAGAAGATAGCAAGTGAGGAGTTGTCTGGAAGGAAACATGGTATTAATTAGGCTTTAAAAAATTTATAAGGTATAAAATGTGATTGTTTAATATACATGTACATTGTGAAAAATTGACACAATCAAGTTAATCACCACAGCCATCTTCTTACATAGTTACGTGTGTGTGTGTGTGTGTGTGTGTGTGTGTGTGTGTGTGGTGTAAAAACACAAGATCTTCCCTCTTAGCAGATTTCAGGATTTCATGTATACAATACAGTATTATTAACTATAGCCACCAACTTGAAGGTATATAATATGTTGATTTGATTTATATATTGCAATATGATTACTTAGCATTAGTTAACACTTGTATCATGTCACATAATTATTGTTTCATTTTGTGGTGAGAACCGTTAAGATCTAGTCTCTTAGCAACTTTAAAGTATATAGTACAGTATTATTGACTATAATCACCATGATATGCATTATATCCCCCAAAATTATTCAACATAAAACTGGAAGTTTCTACCTTTTTGCCAACATCTCTCCATTTCATCATTCTCTAGTCCCTGGAAGTCATTGTTCTACTATCTGGTTCTATAAGCTCAATTTTTTTAGATTCCACATATAAGTGAGATTATATAGTACTTGTCTTTCTCTGTCTGGTTTATTTGATTAGAATAATGTCCTCCAGGTTTGTCCATGCTGTCCTGAACGTCAGGATTTCCTTTTTTTATGGTTGAATAACATTCTATTATGTGTATTATAAATGTGGGTTTTCCCCCCAAATTTTGTGATTCATTTGAATTTTATACTGTTTTTGTCAGAAAATGTGCATGAAATGATATCAACATTTTTATATTAATTGAGACTTCTTTTGTGGTCTAATATGTGATCTATCGTGGAGAATGTTCCATGTGCACTTGAAAAGAATGTGTATTCTGTTCTTTTGGATGGAATGTTGTGTGTATGTGTGTGTGTGTGTGTGTGTGTGTATGTGCGCGCGCGTGTGTGTGTGTGTATG
The DNA here is from genome assembly GCF_023721935.1 of Panthera uncia. Lineage (NCBI taxonomy): Eukaryota > Metazoa > Chordata > Mammalia > Carnivora > Felidae > Panthera > Panthera uncia. The sequence goes on along the minus strand of NC_064811.1, from coordinate 97,110,165 downwards.
TTAAGTCTATCTGGTCTAATGTGTCATTTAAAGACACTGTTTCCTCATTGATTTTTTTGCCTGGATAATCTATACATTAATGTACGTGGGTTGTTAAAGTCCCCTACTATTATTGTATTACTATTTCTCCCTTTATGTCTGTTAATGTATGATTTATGTATTCAGGTACTCCTATGTTGGATGTATAGATATTTATAATTTTATATCCTTTTGTTGGATTCTCCTTTGTAATTATATAATGCTCTTCCTTTTCTCTTGTTACAGTTTTGATTTAAACTTTATTTTATCCAAGTATTGCTACCCTGACTTTTTCCACTTCTGTTAGCTGGAATATGTTTTTTTCCATCCTTTCATTTTTAGTCTGTATGTGTCTTTAGGTCTGAAGTGAGTTTCTTATAAGTAGCATAGAGAATAGGACTGGTTTTTAATCCATTCTGCAACTCTATGTCTTCTGTTTGGAGCACTTAGACCATGTACAATGAAATTAATTATTGATATGCCACAAAGTTCTTCGTCTCTTCTTGACAGTCCAGTGAGCATCTTTATGATTATTACTTTAAACTCTTTTTCAGGCCTATTGCTTGTCTCTGTTTCATTTAGTTCTTGTTCTGACGTTTGTCTTGTTCTTTTGTTGACAGCATATCCCTTGGTCTCTCCATTTTGCTTGAATTTCTGTGTTTGTTTCTATGAATTCAGTGGAATAGATATTTCTCCTAAACTTGAAGGAATTTTCTTGTGTATGGTTGTATGCTTCACAGATTGTGTGCCTGGTGACTTTGACAGGCTTGCTAGAGCTCTGTGTGACATGGGCTGGGTTCCTGAGGCACTTCATGCTGGGGCTGCCTTGGTGGGATGGCTGGAGTGAAGGGGGCATGGAGCAGGGAAGTCCCAGTCTGTGCAGGTGGCACCCTGGAAATACAGCTAAAAGTGAAGTGGGTGCAATCCAGCATATCCTGGGGTATTCAGTGCAGGGAGTGTTCTGATGCGACAACTGGAGCTGTGGTTGTTGCAGGCTGGGATATCCTGGTGTGCTCCATGCTGGAGACATAATGGTGGGGTGGCTAGAACCGAGGCAGGATGCAGGCTGGAATGTTCCCAGGGTTCTCCACACAAAGGTATGTCTTGGAGAGCAGTTGAAGCCAAAGTAGGAACAAGCAAAGAAGTGCCAGATATGTGAGGGGTACCCTAATAAGCCATCTGGAGTTGAAGTGGTGTGAGCCTGAGGTGTTTGGTGGTGCTTTGTGTCTGAATCACTTTGGCATGATGGCTGGAGCTATAGTGAGTATTGTCCAGGAGTGTCCCAGTGTGTGCAATACTGGTGCTGCCTTGTTGGGATGTCTGGGATTGGTGTGGCTGGGCTTACTGAGTTTGTAGGCCAGCTAGGGCACACAGACCCTGTTCCCATCCATGCTCTCAAGGTTGGGGATTATAACCATGGCTGTCACCAGTCCCTTGGACCCAGAAAGAGTTCCAGCAGCTTCCTTGCTATCTGGCAGTGTGCTAGGGCTAATTACTTTATATTCTAGTTTCTCTTTTAAACCATGCCTTTGTTTTTCCTATACCCCAGGATGTGTAGGGCTGGTTTAGGCTAGGGGCTCAGAGCTTGCTGAGGTAGCTGGCAAGCAAGCTATGGTACTAAGAACCCTTCTGTAGTCAGCACTTTCAAGATGGAGGGGAATGTAAATCATGGTACTTGCCAGATGCTTGGGCCTAGAGAAAGTTCAGCAGGTACCTCTATACATGCTTGGAAGAGTTCTAGGGCAGAATCCTTTATATTCTAGTGTTTATTTTAAACTGTAGTTGGTTTTTTTTTTTTTCTATACCCCAGGGTATCTGGGGCTGGTGTGAAGGAGGACCCTGGGGCTCAATGAGACAGCAAGCCAGCTATTGTGTCCAGACCCTGTTCCCATCTGGGTGTGCTATCAAGGTGGATTGTAAATGTAAACAATGCATACTTAAAGCTAAAGTGAGTCACTTGTAGGAAGATGATTGTTAGGTAATTTAAAAAAATCAATTTAGCTACTCTTTTGATTGTGTAATTTAACCCATTTATATTTAAAGTTAATTATTGATATGTAAGAACTTACTATTGCCCATTTGTTGTTTTCTGGGTGTTTTATGGTTTCTTTGATCCTTGTTTTCTCTCTTGCTGTCTTTCTTTGTGATTTGTTAATGTTTTGTAGGTGGTTTGGTTCTTTGATACTTTTTCTCTCCCTCCCTTCCTCTCTCTCTCTCTAATTCTTTCTTTCTCTTTTGTGCATGTAGGTACTAGAGATTTCTTATTTCTGGCTTTGCACAAAACATCTTATGAGTATATTTTAAGCTTATAACAACTTTATTCATGCAAATTCTATACTTTTACTCCCTTTCATATTTCATGCTTTTTGTAAAAAAAATTAAAAAAATTAATATTTATTTATTCTTGAGAGACAGAGCATGAGTGAGGAAGAAGCAGAGAGAGAGGGAGACACAGAATCTGAAGCACAGAGCCCGACGTGGGGCTTGAACCCATGAACAGTGAGATCATACCCGAGCCGAAGACAGATGCTTAACTGATTGAACCCCCAGGTACCCCTCACATTTTATGCTTTTGATGTTACACTTGCATCTTTTTATATTGTGTATCTATTAACAAACTATGGTAGCTATAATTATTTTTAGTAGTTTTGTCTTTTAACTTTTAACATACAGTTACAAGTGAATCACACACACATACACACACACATCTCAGTGGCCTTCTTTGGGGTTATTATGGTGAAATCCTTATCAGGCAATTCATAGGTATCCATTTTTTGTGGGGTCAGCTACTAGAGTTTTAATATTACAGCATATTCTGTTTTTTTTTCTTTTTTTAAGTAGGCTTCACATCAAGTGTTGAGCCAAATGTGGAACTTGAACTCATGACCCTGAGTTCAAGACCTGAGCAGATATCAAGAGTCAGACGCTTAACTGACTGAGCCATCCAGGCACCCTGAATATTACAAAATACTCTTTTTAAATTTTTTTTATGTTTATTTATTTTTGAGAGAGCGATACAAACAGAACATGAGCAGGGGAGGGGCAGAGAGAGAGGGAGACACAGAATCCGAAGCAGGCTCCAGGATCTGAGCTGTCAGCACAGAGCCCAATGTGGGACTTGAACTTAAGAACTGTGAGATCATGACCTGCACAGAGCCCAATGTGGGACTCAAACTTAAGAACTGTGAGATCATGACCTGAGCTGAAGTCGGATGCTTAACAGACTGAGCCACCCAGGTGCCCCCAGAATATTTTTAATTTGACCTACATATATTTACCTTTACAGTAGTTTTAAACTTTCATATTTCTAATTAACATTCTTTTGCTTTAACTTGAAGAATCCCTTTAGTATTTCTTGTCAGGTAGGTCTAGTGGTAATAAACTTCCTCAGATTTTGTTTATCTGGGAAAGTTTTTCTGTGTCCTTCATTTCTGAAGAGCAGGTTTATTGGGTAAATTTTTTTGGTTGGCAATGTTTTTTTTTCTTTTAGTACTTTGAATGTATTGTCCCATTCTTTCCTGGTCTGCAAGTTTGCTGCTAAGAAATTAGCTCATAGTCTTATAGAGGTGCCCTTGTATGTGATGAGTCACTTTTTCCTTGCTGTTTTTAAGATTCTCTATTTGTCTTTGACCTTTGACAATTTGATTTAATATGGGGCAGGACTGCTCCCAGACTGCATATGAGAAGGGCTGATGCAGTGTCACAAAGTTCTGAGGTAGGGCTGAAATCAGAATGCCAGCCTCATGGACACAGATGGGTATGTCTCCTACCTGGTTACTGGGTGAACAGAACTGGTAGCCAAAAGGGAGGAGAGCCAGCTCATGGGCTGCTTCATGTTCCATAGCCAGGCCTGAGGTTGGTAGGCCTGTTATCTGAGGCATGGGTAGATGTGACTCTTACTGGGTCCTTTGGTGGTAAGACCAAGGCCAAACAGGGCTGTAGCTGAATCCATAGGATCTAAGACTCTAGCTTTGTAGCTAGGACCACATTCAGTGAGTTTGCCACCTGGGTATGGACCTGCATTCTTGTAAGAGATCTCCTGGTGTTAGGTTCCACAGCTTCCTACCTGGGTCCCTAAGCTCTCACAAAAGTACTTTTGTCCATGGCTGGCTGGCAAATAGTTGCTGCTGGGAGATTCGAGCAGGGAACCTCCCATTTTGCCATCTGGCTGAGGTCACTCTCCAGGCTTTAAAGTTTTAATTTAATTCTATTTTTATGTGAGATATATTTGATCATGATTAAATGTAGATTGACAGAAATGAGTAAAGGAGAATTAAGACCTATTTAAAACTTGCCTCAAAGATTATTAAAGAGGTCTATATACTTATAATTGTGTCCAAAGTACATAAATTGAGTTAGAATCAGTTTACATTGATTTGGTTTATTCTTTTAAAAAGTCTAGAAAAATTGAATATTAAAAAAAGCAAAACTTGTAATTATCAAATGGCTAAATAGATTTAATTTCTTCTCTAAACAAGATTAAAACTGGTGGTGTTTTCTTCCAAATTTTGTGAATATCATGTACACACACACACACACACACACACACACACAGATATTTCTTCTCCAATAAATTCCTGTTTAGCATAAACAACTCATTAAGGATTACATTTCTTTGAAGATTGAAATATAATTTCTTCTGTTTTACTTGTTACATTCAAATTTTTTGGATACCCATTTTCAATGGCAGTGCCAAGAAATGTTAGTTACTGGATTATTTCCCAGATTCTAGTTTAATATGTACCTAACATCTTCCAATTTCAGCATAAAAATAAATTCTAAATCTTCCTGAGTCAGTCAGCAAAATACAGGTACTTTTGGTTATTGCCAATTCCATATCCATCACCAGAAGCTAGAAAACAGACAGGGATGATTTCATGGTGAGAGTATCATAGCTATGATCATGCAAATGATCTAAATGGGCAAATGGAAAATCAAGTGAAAAGCAAAAGTGATATTTTCCTAAGTGACTAAGCAATTTGGAGATTCCAGGCTAACATAAACTGAAGAAGGAAAAAGACGACTGGGTGGTGGTAGGGGGCTGGTGTCCTCTGATGTAAGGCAAACACTTTCGACAATAAAAAAATATTCATCACCCATAAATGCTATAGCTTTTATTATTTTCATAAAATGATTTATAAGATGCCACAAATTTTTAAAAAATGGATCATAACTACATTATGGAGAGAAGTTCTCCACTGTGTGTCTCTAAGAGGAATTTTAGTAGGGAAGGAGAGGGCAATAAAGTAAATACTTGACTTAAGTGTTTTGTTTACTTACCTTGAGGGGTTCTGTATTCCTTCAGTGAGAGGTTCAAATCCTAAACCTTGTTTATATGTCCATAAAATGACCTCAAATAGAAGAATAATTGATGCTAATGGTGTACCTTGTTTTATTTTTTGTTTTGTTTTTCTACTGGCATATGTAGAAACTGTTCAATTTGTCCTTTACTTATGTAAGAACAGAAGACATTTATAGCCTACTTCCTGACAATCTTATCAAAGTGCTTTAAACTATGAAAGAAATGCTTATAAAATAGGATATATAGGAAATATAGTGCTTTCTATGCATCTGCTTCTTTAGAACACATAAACCTTTATTATATGTGTGCATACTGCACGTTTTGGAATATAACTATTAGTGTACTTTATGAAACTATATTTTTAATTTTTTTAGTGTTTATTTCTGAGAGAGCCAGAGACAGAGTGTGAGCAGGGGAAGGGCAGAGAGAGGGAGACACAGAATCCAAAGCAGGCTCCAGGCTCTGAGATGTCAGCACAGAAACCCACATGGGGCCCAAACCCACAAACCATGAGATCATGACCTGACCCAAAAGTCAGACTCTTAAACTTCCGAGCCATCCAGGTGCCCCTGAAACTACATTTTTATATATTAATATACTACAAAGTGCTGTGCAACATATATGGAATTACACAAATCTTTAGAGACTAAAAATAGAAATGGCAGGCACAAGCCTATTTCCTTTTGAGAAGGAAAAGTGCTTAATGGATTTGTGAAGAGAGGGCTTTTACCAAACAGAAGATATGTACTGACAGAATTTAGGGCAATTATCCTTAACAGCTGATTTCCCTTTGTGTTTATGGAGTCATACATTTTTATGATAAAACACAAAGTAAATGAATAGAAGATCTGTATTCAAATATATCATAACATTTTGCTAAGAATGGATAATTTTATTTCTTTAAAAATATGCAGGGAATTAGCTGATTATTAATTTTACCAATTTGTTTTTGAAACAAACAAAATTATACATATAGGTTTAAAATTATACATATAGGTTTCTCGTGTTGACTTTGTTTAATCATGATACTGTTAATATAATACCAAAATATTTGGAAAAGTTACAGAGTTTTTGGTTATCTCAAAGAACATAGGAAATTAGTGTTTTTACATTTACTCCCAAAGTAGCATCCAAATTAGAGAGGGAGACTCTATGATGATGTGGTTCAATGTGTGTCTATAATTTTTATAAGCTTCTTTCTGAATTTTTTCTCGACTGTAGGGCAAAGAGATAACTGCAATAGGAACTATACAAGATATTAATAAGCAAAAATAAGACTATTCAGCATTTTTTGCTGACAAGAAAAATGACACTAATGCCTTTCACATACCTTTCTCATAAATTCCTTTCTACCAAACACATCAGTTTACAGATGGCACTTTGGTGGCAATCATCATCGGTATTTCTTACAGCAGTTCTTTGGCTTCCCAGACTCTGAAGTAAGTCCACTTATTTATTTTCTTTCTTAAAAGACTATTTTTAGAGCAGTTTTAGATATATAACAAAACTGAGCAGAAGGCACACAGAGTTTCTTTATACCCTCATCATGCATAGCCACCAGTATTTTCCACATCAGTCACCAGAATGACACTTTTTTTTTAACCAAGGACAAACCGACATTGATAAATTGTATTCAGTCAAACTCCATAGTTTACCTTAGAGTTTACTCTTGGTGTTATAAATTCCATAGGTTTGGACAAATGAATAGTGATATGTATCCTTCATTATGATATTACACGGAGTATTTTCACTAACCTAAATATTTTGTGCTCTGCATATTCATCTCCTCTCCCCTTGGTTACTGTGGGGTTACTGATCTTTTTACTGTAACCACAGATTTGCTTTTTCAGAATGTCATATAGTTGGAAACATACTTATGTAGCTTCTTTAGATAATCATTTTCACTTAGTAACATGTATTTAAAATTGTTCCATGTCTTTTCATGGGTTAACAGCTCATTTTATAAGCACTAAATAATATCCCAGTCATCATTGTCTAGATGTACCCTAGCTTATTCACCTACTGGAGAACACTTTGGTTGCTCCCAAGTACTGGCATTATGAATAAAACTGCTATAAACATTATTGTATAGGTTTTAATGTGGGCATAAGTTTTCAATTCCTTTGGGTAAATGCCAAGGAGGGTGATAGATGGATCTTGTTTAGTGTTGTCAGAGTTTTTCATTTTGGGAGGGTTAGTTTAGTTTTTAGTTAGTTTGCTTAGTTTTATAAGAAACTGCCAAATTGTTTTCCAAAGAAGTGTATTATTTTGCATTCCCACCAGCAATTAATGAGTGTTCCTGTTGTTCCACATCCACTCTAGCACTTGGTGTTGCCAGTGTTCTAATTGTGGCCATTCTAGTAGATTTCTAGTGCTATCTCCTTGTTTTAATTTGTATTTCCCTGATAAAATATGATGCAGATCACTTTGCATATGCTTATTTGTCTTCTGTGTATCTTCTTTGGTGAGACTTTGTTAAGGTTATGAGCCCATTTTAAACTAGGTTCTCATTGTTAAGAGTTCTTTGTAATACTTTGGATAATAGTCCTTTAACAAATTTGTCTTTTACAAATATTTTCTCCCCATCTGTGGCTTGTCATCTAATTATCTTGATATTATCTTTCAGAGAGCGGAAGTTTTTAATTTTAATGAAGTCCAGGTTATCAGTTATTTCTTTCATGGGTTGCTTCTTCATGTAACTAAAAAGTCATCATCATACCCATGATCATCTAGGTTTGTACTATGTTATCTTCTAGAAGTTTTATAGTTTTGCACTCTACATTTACAGGTATGATCTATTTAAAAATTTTTTTAAGTTTATTTATTTTGAGAGAGATAGAGCAAACATATGAGCCGGCCAGAGGAGGGGGGCAGAGAGAGAGGAGAGAGAGAATTCCAAGCAGGCTCCATGCTGTCAGCATGAGCCTGATGCGGGGCTCAATCTCATGAACAACAAGATCATAACCTCAGCCAAGAATTGGATGCTGACTCAGGCGCCCCATGTATGATCCATTTTGTGTTAATTTTTGTAAAGGGTATGAGGTCTGTGTTTAGATTATTTAATTTTATTATCATATTTAATTTTAATTTTATTTTGTTTTGTGTTTTATTTTATTCATTTTACTTTATTTTATTTTGTATATTAGTGTCCAGTCATTACAGCACTATACGTTGAAGAGAATATCTTTGCTCTATTGGATTCCCTTTGCGCCTCTGACAAAGATCAGTTGACCATACTTATGTGGATCTGTTTCTGTGTTTTTTACTTTGTTCTTTTGATCCATTTGTCCTTTTTTAAAATGTTTATTTACTGGGGTGCCTGGGTGGCTCAGTCGGTGGGTGTCCGACTTTGGCTCAGGTCATGATCCCGCGGTTCCTGAGTTCGAGCCCCGCATGGGGCTCTGTGCTGACAGCTCAGAGCCTGGAGCCTGTTTCAGATTCTGTGTCTTCCTCTCTCTCTGACCCTCCTCGATTCATGCTCTGTCTCTCTCTGTCTCAAAATAAATAAACGTTAAAAAAATTTTTTTTAAATGTTTATTTAGTTATTTTGAGAGAGAGGGCACATGTGAGTGGGAGAGGGGCAGAGAGAGAGGGAGAGAGAGAAAATCCCAAGGAGGCTCCACACTGTCAGTGTAGAGCCTAATGTGGAACTTGATCTCATGGTTCATGAGATCATGACCTGAGTTGAAACCAAGAGTCAGACTCTCAGTCAGCTGTGCCCCCTGTTTTTTTTTTTTTTTTATTTGCTTGTTTGTTTATTTAAAAGGAATTCACAAATATTTGTTATTTTCTTTTTATTTTATTTATTTTTATTTCATTTATTTTTTATTTTTATTTTATTTTATTTTATTTAGTTTATTTTTTAAATATAATTTATTGTCAAGTTAGCTAACATACAGTGTATACGGTGTGCTCTTGGCTTCGGGAGTAGATTCCCATGATTCTTCACTTACGTGTAACACCCAGTGCTCATCCCAACAAGTGTCCTCCTCCATACCCATCACCCATTTTCTCCTCCCCGCCACATCAACCCTCAGTTTGTTCTCAGTATTTAAGAGTCTCCTATGGTTTGCCTCTCTCTCTGTTTGAAACTAGTTTATTCCCCTTCCCTTCCCCCATGGCCCTCTGTTAAGTTTCTCAAATTCCACATATGAGTAAAAATATATGATATCTGTCTTTCTCTGACTTATATCACTTAGCATAATACCCTCCAGTTCTGTCCACATTGTTGCAAACGGCAAGATTTCATTCTTTCTCATTGCCAAGTAGTATTCTTGGAAATACTACTTATTTTTATTTTAGAGACAGAGAGCATGCATGAGCGGGGGAGAGGGGTAAAGACAGAAGTAGAGAGAATCTCAAGCAGGGTTAACTCTTAGCACTGGAGCCCAACACAGAGCTTGATCCCACAACACTGGGATCATGACCTGAGCTGAAATCAAGAGTGAGATGCTTAACCGATTGAACCACTCAGGTGTCCCTCTTTTTAATACTTTATTTGATTCATTTTGATAATATTTTGTTAAGAATTTTTGCATTTATTGTCATGAGAGACATAAGGCTACAGTTTTCTTGATATTCTTTGATTTTGGTATTATGATAATCCTGGCCTCATAGAATGAATTCAGAAGTAATTTCTCTTTTTTCTATTCTCTGAAAGAGACTGTAGAGATGGGGCATAATTTTTTTCCTTAAATATTTGGTATAATCCACTAGTCAAAGAATCTGTCCCTGGTACTTTCTGTTTGGAAGCTTATTATTGCTTAAATTTTTAAATAGGATTAGGTCTATTATGATATTCTATTGAGTTATGGCAGACTGCGTCTTTCAAGATATTGGTGTATTTCATCTACGTTTTCAAATTTTTCAGTGTAAAGTTGTGTGTTGTATAGCTTTATTTTCCTATTAATATCAATGGGATCTGTACTAATATCCCCTCTCTCATTGATATTAGTAATTTGTCTCCTCTCTTTTTCCTATTAAGCCTGGCTAGAAGTTTCTTGATTTTAATGATCTTTTCAAATGACTAAGTTTTAGTTCAATTGATTTTCTGTTTTCAATTTTATCTCTAATTCCTATTAGTTCTTTTCTACTATTTTGCTTTTAATTTGCTATTTTTTCTAGTTTTCTACAGTGGAGACTAAGGTTATTAATTTTATATCTTTCTTCTTTATAATATATGCTCAATACTATAGATTTCCCTCAACTTTTGATAATTTTTTTTCCATTTGTATTTAATTCAAAACATTTAAAATTTTATTTTGAAATTTCTTCTTTGACCCATATGTTATTTTGAAGTATATTTTTTGATCTTCACATATTTGGGTATTTTCCAGTTATTTTGCTGTTACCAATTTCTAATTTAATTCTATTATGGTTAATAGCAGACATTGTATAATTTGTGTTAAGTTTATTAAGTTGTGGTTTATGGCCTAGAATGTAGTCTATCACAGCAAATGTTCCATGTGAGTTTGGGAGAAATGTACATTCTACTATTGGATGAAGTAGTCCATAAATGTCAATTGTACCTGACAGATAGTATCATTGAGTTTGATTATGTCATTATTGATTTTCTGTCTTCTGGATTATGTGCATTTCTTTTTTTAAATTTTTATTTAAACTTTAATTAGTTAACATACAGTGCAATATTGGTTTCAGGAGTAGAATTTAGTGATTCATCACTTACATAGAACACTCAGTGATCATCACAACAAGTGTTCTCTTTAATACCCATCACCTGTCCAGACTATTACCCACTGACTCCCTCTATTAACCCCCAGTTCTCTATAGTTAAGAGTCTCTTGTGGTTTGTTTCCCTCTCTTCTCTCCCCCATTCCCATATGTTTATCTGTTTTGTTTCTTATGTGCCATATATGACTGAAATCATATGTTATTTGTCTTTCTCTTATTGACTTGTTTCACTTAGCATAATGCATTCCAGCTCGATCCATGTCATTTCAAATGGCAAGACTTCATTCTTTCTCATGGCTGAGTAATATTCCTTTGTATATATACACCCCATCTTCTTTATCCATTCATCAGTTGATGGATATTTGGGCTTTTCCCACAGTTTGGCTATTGTTGATAATGCTGCTATAAACATCAGGTGCATGTACTCCTTCAATTCTGTATTTTTGTCCACTTTGGGTAAATACCTAATAGTGCAATTACTGGATCATAGGGTAGTTCCGTTTTTGGTTTTTTAAGAAACTTACATACTATTTTCCAGAGTGACTACACCAGTTTGCATTATCACTGACAGTATAATAAGTTCCCCTTTCTCTGCATCCTCACCAACAACCTACTGTTTACTGTGTTGTTAGTTTTAGCCATTTATTACTATTTTTTAAATTTATTCTTTTTTTAAATTTAAAAAAAAAATTTTTAACATTTATTTATTTTTGAGACAGAGAGAGACAGAGCATGAACAGGGGAGGGACAGAGAGAGAGAGGGAGACACAGAATCTGAAACAGGCTCCAGGCTCTGAGCGGTCCGCACAGAGCCCGGCGCGGGGCTCGAACTCACGGACCGTGAGATCATGACCTGAGCCGAAGTCGGACGCTTAACTGACCAAGCCACCCAGGCGCCCCTAAATTTATTCTTAAGAGAGAAAACATGAGCAGGGGAGGGGCAGAGAGAGGGAGACAGAGGATCTGAAGTGGGCTCAGTGGTGACAGCAGCTACACTGATTTGGGGCTTGAACTCAGAAATGGCAAGATCATGACCTGTGCCAAAGTTGGACGCTCAACCTACTGAGCCACCCGGGCACCTCTATTTTAGCCATTCTGACAGGTGTGAGGTGGTGTCGTATTGTTGTCTTGATCTGTATTTCCCTGATGATGATTGATGTTGACACACATGATGTTTTCATTTGCCTGATAGCCATCTGGATGTCTTTAGAAAAGTGTCTATTTATATCTTCTGCACATTTCTTAACTGGGTTGTTTTTTAGGTGTTGAGTTTGATAACTTTATAGATTTTATACTAACCCCTTATCAGATATGTCATTTGCAAATATCTTCTCCAATTCCATAGGTTGTCTTTCAGTTTTGTTGATTATTTCCTTTGCTGCACAGAAGGTTTTTATCTTAATGAAGTCCCAATAGTTCGTTTTTGTTTTGGTTTCCCTTACCTCTGAAGACATACCTAGTAAGAAGTTGCTATGGTTGATGTAAAAAAGTCTTGATGCTTTAGGATTGTAATGGTTTCTTGTCCCACATTTAGGTCTTTCATCAATTTTGAATTTATTTTTGCTTATGGTATAAGAATGTGGTCCAGTTTCATTCTTCTTCATGTTACTAGTCAGTTTTACCAACACCATTTGTTTAAAAGACTGTCTTTTTTTCCATTAGATATTCTTTCCTGCTTTGTCAAAAACTGGTTGACAATGTAGTTGTGGGCCCATCTCTGGGTTTTCTATTCTGTTCCATTGGTGTAAGTGTCTGTAATTGCACCAGTACTATACTGTCTTGATGACTACAGTTTTGTAATACATTTTCAACCCCAGAATCGTGATTTTGTTTTTTGTTTTGCTTTGTTTTGTTTTTTTCTTTTCAGAATTGCTTTGGCTACTTGAGGTCTTTTATGGTTATATACAAATTTTAGTATTGTTTGTTCTAGTTCTGTGAAAAATGCTGGTGATGTTTTGATAGAGATTGCATTAAATACATACATTGCTTTGGGTCATATGGATATTTTAACAATATTTTTCCAATCCATAAGCATGGAATATTTTTCTATTTCTTTGTGTCATCATGAATTTTTTTTTAAGTATTCTAAAATTTTCAGAGTATAGATCTTTTACCTCTTTGGTTAGGTTTAGTCCTAGGTATCTTATGGTTTTTGGTGCAACTGCAAATAAAATTCATTCCTTGATTTCTCTTTCTGCTGCTTCATTATTGGTGTACAGAAATGCAACGGATTTCTGTATGTTGATTTTGTATCCTGCAACTTTACTGAATTCATGTATCTTTAACAAAATAGAAAAGAATATCCGATGGAAACAAGACAGTCTCCTTAACAAATGGTGTTGGGGGGTGGTGCGCACATGGGTGGCTCAGTCAGTTAAGTGCCTGACTTCAGCTCAGGTTATGATCTCATGGTTTGTGAGTTCGAGCCCCATGTTCAGGCTCTATATAGATAGCTCAGAGCCTGGAGCCTGCTTTGCATTCTGTGATACCCTCTCTCTCTGCCCCTCCCCCACTTGTGCTTGCTCTCTCTCTCTCTCTTTCTCTCTCAAAAAGAAATAAGCATAAAAAAAAACAATTGGTGTTTGGGAAACTGGAAAAAACATGCAGAAGAATGAAACCAGACCACTTTTCTTACACCAAAAATAAAATCAAAATGAATGAAAAATCTAAATGTGATACAGGAAACCATTTAAATCCTAGAGGATAACACAGGCAGCAACATCTTTGACATCAGCCAGAGCAACTTCTTACTAGATTTGTCTCCAGAGGCAAGGGAAACAAAAGCAAAAATGAACTATAAGGACTTCATCAAGATAAAAAGCTTCTATACATCAAAGGAAACCATCAACAGAACTAAAAGACAACTGACAGAATGGGAGAATATATTTGCAAATCACATATCTGATAAGGAGTTAGTATCCAAAATTTATAAAGAACTTACAAACTCAACACCTAAAAAACCATAACCCAGTTAAGAAATGGGCAGAAGACCTGAATAGACACTTTTCCAAAAAAGACATTCAGATGGCCAACAGACATATGAAAAGATGCTCAACATCACTCATCATCAGAGAAATACAAATCAAAACCATGATGAGATATCACTTCATGTCTATCAGAATGACTAAAATTCACAACACAGGGAACAGTAGATGTTGGTGAGGATGCAGAGAAAGGGGAACCCTCTTATAATGTTAGTGGGAATGAAAACTGGTGCAGCTACTCTGAAAAACAGTATGAAGTTTCCTCAAAAAGTTAAAAATAGAACTACCCTATGATCCATCAACTGCACTACTGAGTGTTTACCCAAAGGATACAAAAATACTGATTTTTGAAGAGGCACAAGTATCCTGATGTTATGGCAGCATTATTAGCAATAGCCAAACTTTGAGGAGAGCCCAAATGTCCATCGACTGATGAATGGATAAAGAAGATGGTGTGTGTGTGTGTGTGTGTGTGTGTGTATGTATATATATGTATATGTATGTGTATATGTATATATGTGTGTGTGTGTATATATATACATATATATATGTATATATATATGTGTGTGTATGTGTGTGTGTATATATACACACACACCCCATATATGTATGTGGGAATATTACTCAGCCATCAAAAAGAATGAAATCTTGGGGCACCTGGGTGGCTCAGTCGGTTAAGCATCTGACTTTGGCTCGGGTCATAACATCATGGTCCATGAGTTTGAGCCCCATGTCGGGCTCTGTGCTGACAGCTCAGAGCCTGGAGCCTGCTTCGGATTCTGTGTCTCCCTCTTTCTCTCTCTCAAAAATAAATAAACATTAAAAAAATTAAAAAAAAGAATGAAATCTTGCCATTTGCAATGGCATGGATGGAACTAGAGTGTATTATGCCAAGTGACATAAGTCAATCAGAGAAAGACAAATACCATGATTTCACTCATATGTGGAATTTAAGAAACAATGGGTAAAGAAGGTAAAGAAATAAACATAGGGTAAAGAAAGAAAAGAGAGAGGGAGGAAAAAATCATAAGAGACTCTTAACTATAGAAGAAAAAGCTGAGGTTTTCTGGAGGGGAGGTTCACAGAGGTATGGACTAAATGGGTGATAGGTATTAATGAGGGAATTTGTGATGAGCACTACGTGTTATATGTACATCCTGAATCACTAAATTATATTCCTGAAACAAATTACATTGTGTGTTAAGTAAGCAGAATTTAAATAAAAACTTGAACCATTAAACACAAAGATGGTTGGGGACTTACGGGTGGATACTATCATTGAATGAAAATAGATTGTAGTCTGTTAGTATATAGTATACCGTAGGTATTTGAGATCCAGATAAAGATTTAATCTATGCAAGAGGGAAAGATCAGATGAAGGCAGAGCTCACTTATAAAGGGTGTGGGGGTATTTCTAAAGATACTATATTGTGGTCACACACCCAAACAAAGGAAAACATCCAATTTCTTGGTAAGATTTAAGATTTGAGAACTACCAGTGATAATAATGATGCTAACATGCTAAGTCTAAGACTCTTTACCACGAATGACAATAGGCCCAAAAGGTAAGTTAAAATTCATTCTACAGTGAGCAAATCAAAGGCCTTATCTATCTTTCTCTGAAGAGAAAGGTAGAATTTAAACCTGGTAAAATTTAATACCTAACAGGTGTTAAAAAACACATGCCGATTGTTTTAGGGCATTCTCTGCTTCATACCAAACCGGCTTTGGCAGCACAGCTACAAGGCACATAAACTTTACCCTGCTGTTTAGAAACTTCCCACTGAGCTTATTAATCATGAATTTACATTTTAATACAAAAAGTAAATTTTCTTCTTATAAAATAGATATTTATTCAGAATAACTCTTTTGAACTCTGCTTGTGTCTTCATTTAGAAAGTAGGTTCTCACATGCCTTTCTTCCCACTAGACTTTAAAAGTAAATATTCCATATTTGGGTTTCATGTAGTTTAATTATATAATATATAGACTTTCCTGCTATTGTAAAGAAATACATTTATTTCACATGTGTGTCTTTGTATACATGTACCTTTGCTCACATATATATTCACATGCTATGTTTTAACTATTACACATTTAAGATCTTGTTTTATAGACTTTTAGTATGAGACTTTTGTAAGAGCACATTCTTGATTATGGTGAAAACCATTCATCTGCATTCGTCTTCATGTAAGATCAGAATAATAGTGTATTATTAATACAAAATAAAATGTCAATTAACACCTATGCATGGCATGTGCAGGTGCTTTTCAAAGATCTTTACCTATTTTGATTCTGTCAAACCTTACCATAATCTAAAAAAGAGATTATTATTTAGTGTATTTTCACATATGGGAACTGTGGCACAAAGAGATTAAATAACTTGACCAAAGTAATTTTGATGGTAATTATGGAGTCAGGATTTGAACCTATGAACCTTAATTTTTTAATCTGTCTGCTTTCTAGTACACTACATTGCCTCTCCACTGTGAATTAGATAGATCCCTAAGATATAATATCAGGAATAGATGAATATAAAAGTTTTACTTTTAATTAACTTTGAATACAGAAAGATTCAAAAGTAAGCTTCTTTTGCATTTTGGAAAGAGGATCCTCTCTACAACCAGCGGGAGGTATGAAGTGAGGGCTCTATAAAATCCCACTTGCTCATATTAGACTTGAGTGCAGTGATTTGGGACAAATTGTTTCAAAGTTCATTATATTTCCTTTTTGATTTTACTGGGATTCATAATTCCTAAACTGGTATTTAGAAAGAGCAAATATTTAGCAGACAAAAACATATACATGCATGTTTCAGTAGAGTGTTAAGGACTGAACAAGGGAAATATATAGCCGGGGAAAATGAGTCTCTGGTAGTATCAGAAAGAGTGCATAGAAGCAATCAGAAAGGTAGGCAAAAATATTCCAAAACCAAAAAGAGCCTTTAGAAAGGCTCCGACTCAATTTCCATTGCTAGGTTGCTGGTCATAGTTGTTCTCAAATAAGTTTTTGTCTTTTCTCTGCTCTAGTATGAATTGCTAGATGCTAACCTCCACAACATATCCCAAGCTCCTTTGCTCAATGGCTCTGATTAATGTTGCAGGGAGAGACTGGAGGGTACAGAAAAACAAAGACCCATAGCATATCTTCCCCATTGCTGTTTTGTTTTGTTTTATTTTGTTTTGTTTTGCTTGTCTCTTTGTCACTGGCAAAAGCTATATTTCTTTGCTTCTAATTCCTATGGAAGCTGTTCTTCTGTTTTAACCGTTCTTAACCTAATGGCTTAGACTCCAGAGCTCTGGTAAACCTATGGATGGGAATGGGTTCCTTTTCTTGCTAAACTCTGGATTGTCTTACCATGTCTCACTGTTCACACTTTTAGCTCATCTAAAAACTTTGTAACCATTTTCCATAACAAGCAAATTTCCTACATTGAAATTTCTGGTCTGGGCTTTGTTTTCCTTACTAATCTCTAATTGATACAATATATTTGGGTAAATAAACAGGATAGGAGTTAAAAGAAACTAACCTGTTGTTTCCAGGTGCTTATGGAAATTCTAGGTATTATAATTTATTAAACATGTGGTTTGGCTGGAATTCCAATAGGTCTGGAAATCAGAAGTGAGGGCAGCATAGAAATTAAAAAAGAAATAATTACCACCATATTGTGAATAAAATTATCTAGAAGCAAAGCATAGAGGAGAAAGTGGCTGAGAGTAGATGTTTCAAAAGAATCAAAGAGTAAGCAAACAAAGGATTGGCATGGAAGACTGAGGAGGACACAAGAGAAAGGTGACAACAGTGCATACATATGTATGTATATATTTAACAGCATAAAGTATTTAGAGAACTCCAGTGGAGATAGGACTGAAAATTTTCCACTAAGTTCTAGAGAAATATTCTAAAATGGGAGACCTATTTTTTTTTTTTGAGAAGAAGGAGTTACTAAAATAGTTAAAGTGTTAAGGATTGAAAAAACATGGTATATATTCAGAATTTCTCAGTTTTTTGAGCATAATATTAGATAAGGCCAATTGTAGCGACGATACAGATTGGATTGACTCTTTAAGGTGCAAAAAGGAGGGTTGTTGAAATTTCTGAAGTGGATCAGAAGACCAAACATGGATCCAGAATATGAGACGAGGAAGGAGTTAATAAATAGCAAGGGATAAACTGTTGGTCCAATGGGCTAAGTATCATTAGGGTATAGAAAATGAAGTGTTTTATTATCTTAAAAAGGAAGACGATGGCACTGCTCATGACTGACATAGGTGAAGCCATTACTGAAGATTGGTGCAAGAGAAATATCCTTTTTTAAATTTTTTTTATGTTTATTCATTTTTGAGAGACAGAGACAAATCGTGAGTGGGGGAGGGGCAGGAAGAGGGAGACACAGAATCCGAAGCAGGCTCCAGGCTCTGAGCTGTCAGCATAGAGCCTGATTTGGGGATGGAACCCACGAATCGTGAGATCATGACCTGAGCCGGTTGGATACACAACTGACTGAGCCACTCAGGTGCCCCAAGGAAAATATCTTTTAATGACAAGGACATGTATAGGACAAGGAGATGTGTAACACCACTTATGTAGAGGTTGAAAATGAAGGATAGCTTATTTATGATGGATTGGGGGATTCAGGGACCACAGTGGTATGGGTTGTGAGAAATGTCAATAGTGGAATGATGAATTTGTGGGCAAAATATGTAGAGTAGTATCGAAAAGACAAAGTGTGACTTATAGTCATGATTGCATTTTTTAAAATTTAAATTCAAGTTAGTTAATATACAGTGTAGCCTTGGCTTCAGGAGTAGAACCCAGTGATTCATCTCTTACATATGACACCCAATGCTCATGCCAAAAAGTGCCCTCTTAATGCCCATCACCCATTTAACCCATCCCCCCACTGACCTCCCCTCAGTTTGTTCTCTGCATTTTAGGGTCTCTTGTGGTTTGCCTCTCTCTATGTTTTTATCTTAATTTTCCTTCCCTTCCCCTATGTTTATCTGTTGTGTTTCTCAAATTCCACATATGAATTAAATCATATGATATCTATCTTTCTCTGACCGACTTATTTCATTTAACATAATCCACTCTAGTTCCATTCATGTTGTTGCAAATGGACCAGATTTTATTCTTTTTCATCACCAAGTAGTATTCCATTACATATATATGTATATGTGTGTATATATATATACACACATATACATATATATACGTATATACATATGTATATACAGATATATATATACATTGACCCCTGAATGGATAAAGAATATATATATATTCTTTATCCATTCAGGAGTCGATGGACATTTGGGCTGTTGCCATAGTTTGGACATAAAATCAATGTACAGAAATCAGTTGCATTTCCATACACCAATAATGAAGCAGCAGAAAGAGATATCAAGGAATTGATCCCATTTACAATTGCACCAAAAACCATTAAGATACCTAGGAATAAACCTATTCAAAGAAGTAAAAATCTATATGTGAAAACTGAAGAAAACTTATGAAAGTAATTGAAGAAGACAAATGGAAAAACATTCCATGCTCATGGATTAGAAGAACAAATATTGTTAAAATGTCTATGTTATCCAAAGCAATCTACACATTCAATGCAATTCCTATTAAAACAACACCATCATTCTTCATAGAGCTAGAAAAAACAATCCTAAAATTTGTATGGAACTACAAAAGACCTGAACAGCCAAAGTAATGTTGAAAAAGAAAACCAAAGCTGGAGGCATCATAATTCCAGTCTTTAAGCTACATTACCAGCTGTAGTCATCAAGACAGTATGGTATTGGCACAAAAACAGACACATAGATCAATGGAATAGAATATAGCACCCAGAAATGGATTCACAAATATGTAGTCAACTAATATTTGACAAATCATGAAAGAGTATATAATGGAAGAAAGACAGTATCTTCACCAAATGGTGCTGGGAGGATTGGACAGTGACATGTAGAAGAATGAAACTGGACCATTCTCTTATACCATACACAAAAATAAATTCAAAATGGATGAAAGACCTAAATGTGAGACAGGAAACCATCAAAATACTACAGGAGAAAACATACAACAAACTCTTTGACCTATGCCACAGCAACTTCTTAATTGACATGTCTCTGGAGGCAAGGGAAATAAAAGAAAAAATGAACTGTTGGGACCTCATCAAGATAAAAAGCTTCTGTACAGTGAAAGAAGCAGTCAACAAAACTAAAAGGTAACCAACATGATGGAAGAGGATTTTTGCAAATGACATATTTGATAAGGAGTTAGCATCCAAAATTTATAAAGAACTTGTCAAACTAAACACCCAAAAAACAAACCAGTGAAGAAATGGGCAGAAGACATGAGTAGACACTTTTCCAAAGACATCCAGAGGGCTAACAGACACATGAAAAGATGCTCAACATCACTCATCATCAGAGAAATACAATCAAAACCAAATGAGATACCACCTCACACCTGTCAGAATGGCTAAAATTAACAACTCAGGAAACAATAGTTGTTGGTGAGCATGTTGAGAAAGAGGAACACTTTTGCACTGTTGGTGGGAATGCAAACTGATACAGCCACTCTGGAAACCAGTATGGAGGTCCCTCAAAAAATTATAAATAGAACAACCCTATGATCCAGCAATTTTATTACTAGGTATTTATCCAAAGGATACAAAAATGCTTATTTGAAGGAGCACATACACTGCAATGTTTACAGCAGCACTATCAACAATAGTCACGATTGCATTTTATCTCCATTCTGGTAATTCTAAACTGTTCCAAGTTACCAAACACCCCAGGACTCTCTCCACTGCTTCTATGTAAATGGATGCTTGGGGAACTCTGTGGTCTTTAAAATTATCCATATTGATTTTTCATTTACTATATACACATATAGTATACACACATATACGTGTATGCATGTCTATATGTTTGTATGTGCTATGTCAACCTGTCTCAGCCATTCTAGAAAGCTTTAAAGAGAACTCAGTATATTTTTGGATTAGGTACTTAGACAGCTAAGAGTGAAATTTTAGGGAGAAGGTGTTAGCAAGAACTTTTCTGTGTCAGTTTTGTTTCCTGTATGGTTTATCAAAAAAAGTGTTATCCTACCTAAAATGTTTGTAAGCAAACATACATTAGAAAAGAGAAAATACATCAATTATGAATTCTGAAACTCCATGTGATAGTGTGATTCAGGAAAAGAACACTGACTTCTGATGATAACTTGGTGATTCTCTTATACATCTTTTAATCGACTTGTCTTCTTTTTGCTAAGTGTCTATTGAGAAGGCCTACTCACCAAACCAAAATCTATTTAATAAGGAAACACTAAAGACAAAAATACTATTAACCTTTCCAAAAAATCGTTGAAAAAGCTTTTGAATTATAGGCTTGAATCATTTTACATTAACATTCCCTTCCACTAACAAATATAAGTGACATTTGGCAGAGTTTCAGAAGAACCACCAAAGCTTAAATCAAACATTTGGAGAATCTAGTTATGCAAGTGATTCCCAAACTGTGCAATAAGTTATCTGCATTGCTTCTAAGAAAACATTCCAAGCAATGTTTGAAAGAAAATAAAATCCTAATCTTTTATGGTTCCACTGCAGTGAGTTCCAGGAAGAAAAATTAAGCACAGGATTTAGTTCTTCTACATGAATAGTTTACCCTAGTGTATGTTATGTATGTAGTTTAGCCGGGTGCAAAAGCACAGGTGTCTTCTGGTTGAAACAACTCTGTGCACTTTTTTTCCAGGAATCTCCCGTGCCTCTTAGGTATGAGCTCATATTTGCTGTAAACAAAAACAAAATCTCTTGAAGCTTCACAAATTTTTTTTCTTCTAGTGAAAAGGAGAAAAAGAGTTCTGCCAAGTCCTTTTTAGATCTTGTGATAGAAAATAACAAACCTAAAAATATAAGAAGCATGAACCTGAGGAGAGATACACTTACCAGTTCTTGCTTTTATTTTTTTATAACTATACTATTTTTTCCTACATTAGATAAATTTACTTGTGATTTATAGAGGGTGTCTATGCTTGCTACAGTATGGAAAAATGAAAACAGAAACTAAAGAGGAAAAAGAGGAAGAAAATGGAAAGAAAAAGAAAATGTACTAATACTTTGTATACTAGGTAGTATGCTAGACATTATTGTAAATATTTTAGTCTGCAATTTTCTAAAATTTTTACTAAGTCCACCATAATTCACATGGGAAAAATGTTCTCACTGAATTTATTTTAAATGTTAACCATGTGAAAAATAGAGTTAAAAAAAAACAGAGTGAAAAAACAAAACAGAATAATGATCCTAAATTTCCCCTTTTGGAGGTTATTAGAAATAGTATCAATGCCTCTGGATTGCTGGATGAATTTCTGAAAATTTTCAAAAAGATGGTAGAAATTTTGGGAGAAAGGAATATAAATAAATATCATGCATTACAGTCTTCTTGTCGGTGCTTGAATTCCTTTTATATTCTAGATTAATGTTCATCAGCTGTACATTTCCTGTGGCTTCCAAAGCAAATTACTACAAACTTGATGGATTAAAATAACACTGCTTTATTCGGTTTTTGTTCTGGTGACCAAAAGTCCAAAACTGCTGATCCAGTTATCAGCAGAGAAACACTCCCTATAGAAACTCTAAGGGCAAATTCCACCGTGCTTCTGGATTTTAGTGGTTGCCAGCTTCCTTGGCTTGGAACCACCACACTCCAATTTTTGCTTTCATTTTCATATCACCTTCTTTTCTATGCCTGTCTTCTCTTCTGTGTGTCTCTTATAAGGACCCTTGTTGTTTAGATTTAGGGCCAACCTAGATAATCTGATCTGGGTCTTCTCATTTCAAGATCCTTAACTTAATTACATCTGCAAAGATTACTTTTCCAAATAAGGTAACTTTCATAGGTTGATTAGGATGTAGACAAGACTTCTGGGGTTACCAATTAGCCTACTATATCTGCCATCTGTAATGCTTCTGGAAAAGAGAACTATTTTTTGAGATGATTTGCTTAGGCTATGACACCTGGCTTTATTTCATTGAGCTTAAATCTACTTCCCTAAAGTTTCATCATTATGATTCCAGTTCTGCTTTTGGGGCTCCATAAAATGAGAATACTCTTTGTTTACAACATACTTCTCCAAATATTTGCAAATTGCTATAATTTACCTTGAAAATGATTTTGATTAACATTTTGACATTCCTGAATTCTATTTCCTTAATTTCTGTTTTTTTTCTTTCTTTTTCCTGTTTCTGATAAGCCATTCTGTCTCTTTTAAGACTGACCAGAGGCCTACTAATAGATACAACTGAGTGTTTTACCATCATAATAATCATAAAATGCCACAGTGCATGGTAAATAATATATTTACTAAATATAGAAAATAATACATTGTCTCCTGTGGTACATTATTCAGTTTCAAGGTTTATAGAAATATCAAGCTAAACACTATACTATTTCCCCAGACAGCTTGAATTTAGAGAATTAAAAAAAAAAAAAAAACAACTTACTGCTATTTCTTCTATTTGTACTAAACTTTGGTAATTCATAGTAGGTGTCATTCCTATTGTCTCAAGAGTTAATAAAATTCAAACAAAATTTTAAATTTTATTCTAAAAAAATCACATTGAGTGATCTTAGAGGCAGTGCAAAGTGACAGATAAGTTTGATATTCTGTGCGGGTGAGGGAACGGAACACTAAAGGAAAAACACAAAAGCACACACAGGAAAGTTGATCTCAAATAGAGTGACAAAGTGTGTTGATATAAATTTGAAGGGAATAATTTAGAAGTGTTAAAAATTATTTGCTGAAATACTATTGTTATTAATTCCATTTTAATTATTCCTTTTTTAAGTCTATTTAACATTTTTTAAATGTTTATTCATTTTTGAGAGAGAAAGAGATAGAGCATGAGTGGGGGAAGGACAGGGAGAGAAGGAGACACAGAATCCAAAACAGGCTCCAGGCTCTGAGCTGTCAGCACAGAGCCTGGGGTAGGGCTTGAACCCACAAACCATGAGATCATGACCTGAGCTGAAGTGGGACACTAAACCGACTGAGCCACCCAGACGCCCCAGTCTATGTTTTTTTTTAATTAATTAATTTATTTTGAGATAGAGAAAGGCAGCGAGAGAGGGATAGAGAATTCCAAGTAGACTTCATGCTGTCAGCACAGAACCCAATGCGGGGCTTAATCTCAGTGACTGTGAGATCACCTTAGTCAATTTATTTTGATTAATGATAAATGTAAACTATAATTTAGGTTTTAAAAAATATAAGAACTGCCAAATTATTGACACCTTAAAGTATATTAGAAGTAATTCCAGAATCTTGCATTTTCTGAGGGCTGAATCACTATTATCAACAATACAGTTTCAAAAATATTCTCTTATTTCATGTTAAAATATGGGCAAAAAAATACCTCAAGTGAACTCAAATAGTTTCTCCTTAGTTGCAACAGAAAGGATCACGAAATACATTGTGCACTGGAAATAAGAACATGTGCAACATTGTGAATTTCGTTTCCAACCTTCTTTACCAACATATATTTTACATTCATATCATAAACTTTGTCTTCTGGAAGCAGTTAATAACACTGTAAAACTAGGTGAACAAATGGCCTTGTTCCTAAGGAACAAGTGGTTCCTAAGGAATTTGGTCTGACAGACTATACAACTTATTGAAGTTCTGGGTGTTAAACACAGAGAAGAGGATAATGAGTCAAAAAATACAATTGAATTACTTATGTAAAGTCAAAAACTGTATTCCTGACCAGTAGATAGCTTTCTTCCAAGTGGTGATGAAGAAACAGAGGTAATTATTTTCTCCTATACTACATATTTTCCACCACTGGCTTCCAGGTTCTCTACGCTTTTCTATAAGCCAAGGATAAAGAACATGAAGAGTCAGAGGATGCACATTTTATAGGCTAGGCCTGGAAGTGGGGTATGATATATGCACTCCCATTCCACTGACTAGAATTTAGTGACATACTCATACTTAATGGGTAGAGAATTTGTGAAATATTATCTTTTGTTAACAAACAAGAGAAATTGGGTTTAGAGAAGAAGTACCAAGTCTCTGCCATACCAGGGAAAATGCTTCATTAAAAAATACCATTTAAACTAATTTCTTGATTTTCCTGAGTATTGTAATACAGATAATGAAATTTATTATTTAGGAATTATGACTATAATTTATAGAGCTCATAACAAAGTGAAAAATTGGGACCCCTTGTTCACAAAGCAGAAAAAGTACCACTAAATATACTAAAATATAAAGTGTTTTTACTTTAAAAAAATTATATTACTTATAAACATAGTTGGGAGTAATAGTGATATATGGTTTTAATAGTATATCTTATATCTGATAAACCCTCCTGGAGGAGAAAATTACTGGACAAATGTATAAAATAATTCTTATAAGGGATTAGGACAGCAACCCAAACAGGCAGGAAGTCTTGAGGAACCATGATCCCTGAAAGAAGGAAGCCTATAAGATTATTCTGTATTCAGATTTTTCCCAGAGGGCATTATAAAAGTTGTGGTTTAGGGAAATTGTGCTCAATCAGAAAACTACAGGGTCAAAAAACACCAGAGCACAGACTGTTCAGGGCTTCCCAAGAAGCTAGGTCATGAGAGACAAAAATCCAGGGAGAGGGAATTTCCAGGGCATACACAGGACATGCATTCCAGGAAACAAAGCATGAAATGGTAACTGGGAAGCTGAAGAGTTGGTTGAGCAGAGATTTCAGTAGCAGTGTGATACTGAAGTGAGAGAGTAGATTTCAAGCCCCATCATGGTGAAAGTACTTCAGAAAATACTTGACACTCAGCTGAGACAGTGGAAAGGCCACAACATGTGAATGACAGTCACTCACCACTAGGTTGTGCTCTGTTGCGATACAGTATACAGTATGATATTTATACCATGTATGAGCTACTCTATGGACAGGTCCATATGGCAAGGTACTGAGCATGGCATCCAGCCAATAGCCAGTGAAGAAATGAGGCCTCACACAAGAGCCCACAAGAAACTGAATTCGCCAACAATTGCATGAGTAAGCATGGAAGTGGATCCTTCACCACTCAAACCTTAGAAAAACTGCTACTCTGCTGACTTCTTGGTTTTTCCCTTTGAAACCCTCTGAAACAGAAGGTCCAGCTAAGCCATTCTCAGATTTTTGGCTTATTAGAACTTTGAGCTAATAAATATTGTTTAAACAAGTATGTTTTGAAGTAATATTAAGTTGTAATAGATAATAAATAGATGGATAACAGTAATAGATAACTAAGGTGGCTATAATATAAATGTAAAAATGAAATAGACCAGCCTTAACCAATCCTCAAATCCAGCCTGGAGAATAAAAACACTCTGCTGGTATCTATCTGCCCCAAATAACATTAACCAGAGCCTCTCTAGTTTTTAATACACAATGTTTAGCATCTGTTCAAAATTTATGAAGCGTGATAAAATCAGGGGCAAATGACTGACAAACAAGAGGGGGAAAAAGCAGAGTAGATCATAAAAAGACCAAAAATTGATTCAGAACTCAGAATAATCACACAATGACTTTAAAATAATCAAGGAGGGAGTATATAAAGCATGCAATGTGTCTATAAAGCATGTAATAGAATTTTAAAATATAATTTTGAGCTCTACATGCACATTTTATTATTAATCTTTCAGTTCAATATATTTGTGAGAGAATAAGCAAATGAAGCCTAAAGATATAGAACCCAATAAATAGTAAAAAGTAGCATAAAAAGGCAATGCGATATACGTTAAACATCAAATACTTTTAGAATTTGATTCTATGAAAATTTTATATTGGCAACTCCCTAGCAAGTCTTATCAAGAAAAACAGATAACATAAATTATCAGTATCAGAACAACACAACATCAAACCAGATCCTACAAAGTGTATTATGACTAAGGTATATCAGTAAAGTTAACATTTTGAAATAATGAACAAATCCTTAAAATACATAGCTCATCAGAATTGGCATTAGAATAAACAGATAATCTGAATGGTCCTATTAAATAAATTGGATCTGTAATTAATGATTTACTTGCACATATATGAATATGCATACATCTATTTTTTAAGCTCAGACATTTCACAAGAAGTCTTCCAAATATTTAGGAAAGGACTTACAGCAATCTTACACAAATTCTTCCAAACAATAAAATTGGAAGAATTCCCCAAATTGTTTTCTGATTCCACAATAATCTTGACAACAAACTTGATGAAAAAGGAAATTATAAATTAATATCTCCATAAACACATGCATGAAAACCTAAACAAATATCTGTAAATCCAATTCCTAATTCAAAGTGGTATATAAAAACATTTATAGGTAATAACCAAGCAAGTACTATTTAATGAATGTAAAGTTGATTTACTATTGAAAAATCAATGAAGTAATCACATTAACAGTTTAAAAACTAGATAGATAGATATCAATAGACATTGAAAGAGAAATGGAAGAATAAATTATATTGATTGGTACGTTAAAGATTTTTAAAATATTAATTTTCCCCAAATTATTCAATAGGTTTAATGCAATTACTAATAAGGTCTCAGAAGACACATTTGTGAATGAAAGCTGATTCTAATATGTATATAGAGATGCAAATGACCAAGAATAGACAAGGCAGTCTTGAAGCAGAAAAGCTTCAGAACTTACATT
Source organism: Panthera uncia (assembly GCF_023721935.1). Classification (NCBI taxonomy): domain Eukaryota; kingdom Metazoa; phylum Chordata; class Mammalia; order Carnivora; family Felidae; genus Panthera; species Panthera uncia. The sequence goes on along the minus strand of NC_064811.1, from coordinate 97,082,470 downwards.
ACCTGAAATTAATGGCTTAGAAATTGATATTGTGGTAATGATTTAAGGATACATAAATTGATCTATGGAACAGAATATAGAATCCAGACTTAGACCAACATATATACAATGACCTGATTAATGAAAGGACTTCACTGAAGTTTATTGAAGCAGAGGATATTCTTCATAATAAATTGTGCTGGGTTTATGGAACACCTATTTGGAATAAATTAATTTTTTCAAGTTTTTATTCAAATTCCAGTTAACATACAGTGTAATATTAGTTTCTGGTGTAGTATTCAGTGGTTCATCCCTTACATCCAACAACACCCAATGTTCATCACAGCAAATGCCCTCCTCAATACCCATCACCCATTTAATCCATCTCCCCACCCACCTCTTCTCCAGCAACCTTCAATTTGTTCTCTAGAATTAGAGTCTGTTTTCTGATTTGCCTTCCTTTTTTTCCCCTATGTTCATCTGTTTTGTTTCTTAAACTCCACATGAGTGAAGTTATATGGTATTTGTCTTTCTCTGACTGACTTGTTTGCTTAGCATAATATGTCCCAGCCCCAACCATGTCATTGCAAATGGCAAGATTTCCTTCCTTTTTATTTTTTATGCAATATTCCATTCCATATATATACACGTGTGTGTGTGTGTGTGTGCGTGTACACACACACACACACACACACACACACACCACATCTTTTTTATCCATTCATCAGTTGATGGACATTTGGGCTCTTTCTATAATTTGGCTATTGTTGATAATAGTACTATAAATATTGAGGTTCATGTATCCCTTAAATTCAGTATTTTTGTATTCTTTGAGTATGGAAGAATATTAATTTTGACTCAACTAGAAACTTGGGTTTCAGCTGCTTCAGTTTAACTAGAACTACATAAAGTAGAACAACTTGAAATGGAAAAAATATAATATATTCCTCCTAAGCAGAAGTGCTAGATAAGGAGTTTTCCAATTATGAAATGTTAGAGAGAAGGGACAAATTAAAGTTTTGGAATACACACACACACACACACACACACACACACACACACCACATCACCTTTATCCATTCATCTATCAGTGGATACTTGGGTTGTTTCCATATTTTGGCTATTATAAAAATTGTTGCAATAAACAGGGATGCATATTTCTTTTGAATTAGTTGTTTTTCATTTTCTTTGGGTAAATACACAGTAGTGGAATTATTGGGTCATGTGCTATTTCTATTTTTAATTTTTTGAGGACTCTCCATATTGTTTTCCACAGTGGTCACACCAGTTCACATTACTACCAATAGTCCTCAGGGGTTCTCTTTTCTCCATGTTCTCACCAACTCTTGTTATTTTTTTGTCCTTTTGATACTAGCCATTCTTACTCATGTGGTTTTGATTTGCATTTCTCTGATGGTTAGTAATAAGCGTCTAGTCATGTGTTTGTTGGCCATCTGTATTTTTTTTTAAGAGAGAGAATGAGAGCACAAGCAGGGGAGAAGGACCAAGGGAGGGAGGGAGAGAGAGAGGGAGAGAGAAAATCCCACGCAGGTTCCAAGCTTAGTGTGGAGCCTGATACAGGGCTCATCCCACAACCCTGGGATCATGACCTGAGCTGAAACCAAGAGTCTGTCGCTCAACTGACTTAGCCACCCAAGCACCTTTGTATTGTCTTCTTTGGAAAAATTTCTATTCAGCTTCTGTGGCCATTTTTTAAATTGAATTATTGTTTTCTTGGTGTTTATTTGCATAAGTTCTTTATATGTTTTGGATATTAGCTCCTTATCAAATATATCCCCTGTAAATATCTTTTCCCATTCACTAGGTTGCCTTTTTGTTTTGCTGATGGAATTATTTGCTGTGCAAAAACTTTTTTTACTTTGCTGTATTCCCATCACTTATTTTGTTTTTGTTTCCCTTGCTTGAATATATTGCTAAGGCTGATGCCCAAGAGATTACTGCCTATGTTTTCTTCTAGGAGATATATGCCTTTAGGTCTCATATTTAATTTTTTAATCCATTTTGAGTTTATTTTTATGATAATATAATAAAGTGCTCTAGTTGTATTCTTTTGCATATAAATGTCCAGCTTTCCCAGCACGATTTATTGAAGAGGCTGTCTTTTTCCCATTGTATGTTCTTAACTTTTTGTCATAGATTAAGTGACCATATATAACTGTGGATTTACTTCTGGGCTCACTATCTAGTTCCATTGATCTATGTGTCTGTTTTTGTGCCAGTATTATACTGTTTTGATTACTACATCTTTATAGTATACCTTGAAATCTGTGATTGTGACACTTTTGACTTTGTCTTTTGTAAGATAGCTTTGGCTATTCATTTTTTGTGGTTCCAAATAAATTTTAGGATATTTTATTATATTTATATGAAGTATGTAACTAGTATTTTGATAAGGATTGTATTGAATTTATGGATTGCTTTGGGAAGTATGGACATTTTTAAGATATTAATTTTTCCAATCAGTGAGTATAGTATATCTTTCCATTTGTTTGTGTCATCTTCAATTTTCTTTATCAGTGTTTTAAAGTTTTCAGTGTATGGTCTTTTACCTCCTTGGTTAAGCGTATTCCTAGATTTTTTTTTTTTTTTTTTGGTTCAATGGCATATGAGATTGATTAAATTTTTTTTCTGCTACTTTGTTCTTAGTGTATAGAAACACAATGACTATCTGTATTTTAATTTTGTAGTCATCCACTTTACTGAATTTATTATTTCTAATAATTGTTAGTGGAATCTCCAAGTTTTATTATGTATAATATTATGTTATCTGCAAATAGTGACAGTTTTAATTATTTACTACAAATTTGAGTGTATTGTATTTCTTTTTTTTTTTTTTCAATGTTTTTTATTTATTTTTGGGACAGAGAGAGACAAAGCATGAACGGGGGAGGGGCAGAGAGAGAGGGAGACACAGAATCGGAAACAGGCTCCAGGCTCCGAGCCGTCAGCCCAGAGCCTGACGCGGGGCTCGAACTCACGGACCGCGAGATCGTGACCTGGCTGAAGTCGGACGCTTAACCGACTGCGCCACCCAGGCGCCCCTGTATTGTATTTCTTTTATTTGTATGATTGCTATGGTTAGGACTTCTAGTACTATGTTGAATAAAAGTGGTAAGAGAGGACAACGTTGTCTTGTTCTTAATCTTAGAGGAAAAACCTTCAGCTTTTTACCATTGAATATGATGGTAGCTATGGGTTTTTCATATTTGGCCTTTATTATGTTGAGATATGTACCCTTTAAATCCAGTTTGTTGAGAGTTTTTGTCTCAGATGGATGTTGAATTTTGTCAAATGCTTTCTTTGCATCTATTGGGATAATCCTATGGTTGTTATCCTTCATTTGGTATATCATATAGATAAATTTGCAAATATTTAATCATTTTTTGCATCCCAAATGGAATAAATTCCTCTTGATCATGGATAATGATCTTTTTAATGTGTTGTTAAATACAGTTTGCTGCTATGTGGCTGAGGATTTTTGTATTTATGTTCATTAGGGATAATGGACTTAAGTTTTCTATTTTGTAGTTTTTGTTTTTAACATCAAGGTAATACTGGCTTCATAGAATAATTTTGAAAGTTTTCTTCTACTTTTTGGAGAAAAATAGGTATTAACTCTTCTTTAAATGCTTGATACAACTTACCTGTGAAGTTATTTGGTCTTGGGCTCTGTTCAGTTGGAAGTTTTTTTATTACTAACTCAATTTTCTTACTAGCAATTGGTCTTTTCAAATTTTCCATTTCTTCTTGATTTAGTGTTAGAAGGTTGTATGATTCTGGGAATTTATCAGTCTTCTAGGTTGTCCAATTTGTTGGCGTATAGTAATCTCTTATAATCCTTTGTATTTCTGTGTTGTTGATTTTTACTTCTCCTTCATTTCTGTATTGAGTCCTCTCTCTCTCCCTCTCCTTTTTGATGAGTCTGACTAAAGGTTTTTTTTTTTTTTTGTTTTTTTTTTTTTTTTTAAATTTTGCTTATCTTTTCAAAGAACCAGGTTTTGGTTTCATTGATCTTTTCTATTTTTTTGGTCCTGTTTCATTTATTTCAACTCTGATCCTTATTATTTTTTTCCTTCTACTAACTTTGGACTTTTCTTGTTTTTCTTTTTCTAATTCTGTTAAGTGTAACCTTAGCTTGTTTATTTGAGATTTTTCTTCTTTCTTGAAGCAGACTTAAATCTCTACAAACCTCCCTTTTAGAACTACTTCTGCTGCATTGTAAAGATTTTGAATCATTGTGTTTTCATTTTCATTTGTCCTCATGTATTTCTTATGTCCTCTTTAATTTCTTTGTTGACCTGTTGGTTGTTTGGAAGCATATTGTTCACCCTTCATGTGTTTGTGTTTTTTCCAGATTTTTTTTTTCTTGCAGTTGATTTCTGACTATTTTGGTCAGAAAAGATGTTTGATACCATTTCAGTCTTCTTACCTTTATTGATACCTGTTTTGTGGTCTACTATGTCATTTATCCTGGAGAATGTTCCATGTGCATTTGAAAAAAATGTATGTGTATTCTTTTATTTTTGAAATGAATGTTCTTTATATTTCTGTTAAATTCATTAAATGTTCTGTATATGTCTATTAAATTCATTGAGTCTAACATATGGTTCAGAGCCACTGCTTCCTTTATTGACTTTCTGTCTGGATTATCTGTCCATTTATTTAAGTGGGGTCTTTAAGCCCCCATTATTATTGCATTATTGTGAATCTCTCCCTTTATATCTGTTAATATTTGCCTTATGTATTCAGGAGCTCCTATGTTAGGTGCATAGATATTTTAAATTGTTATCCCTTTTTCTTGGATTGATCCCTTTATTATTATGTAATGTTTTCCTTTGTCTTGTTTAAAGTCTATTTCATCAGATAGAAGTACTGATACCCTGAAGGTTTTTTTCTACTTCATTTGCATGGTATTTCTTTTTCCATCCCTTCACTTTCAGTCTGTATGTGTCTTTGGTTCTGAAGTCCTTTGTAGACACATATAGGCAGGTCTTGTTTGTTTTATCTATTTAGTCACTCTGTGTCTTTTGATTGGAGCATTTAGTCCATTTACATTTAAAGTTATTGATAGGTATGTACTTTTGGCTATTTTGTTCATTGTTTTCTGGTTCTTTTTGTAGTTTTCAGTCTTTGCTTCTTCACTTACTCTCTTGTGATTGATGACTTACTTTAGTGTTATACTTAGATTCCTTTGTCTTTATTTTTTTTTTGCCTATTATAGGTTTTGGTGTGTGGTTACTGTAAGATTTATATATAGCAGGCTATATTAATTTGATGGTTGCTTAAGATCAAACATATTCTAAAAGTACTACGTATTTACTTCCCCTTCTAACTTTTATGTTTGATATTGTATTTTACATCTTTCTATTTTATGAACCCATTAATTACTATAGTTAGATATAATTGATCTTCCATTCTTATCTCTTTTTAGCTGTGTAAGTGATTGTGTTACCACCTTTATTGTATTCTGCTTTTACTAGTGATTTTTTTCTCATATTTTTTCTTAAAGTTATAATGTTTTCTGGTTAAAGAAGTTCCATTAACATTTCCAGCAAGGATGATTTTGTGGTGGTAAATTCAACTTTTATCTGGGAAACTATCCTTCAATTCTGAATGATGAATTTGCTGGGTAGTGTATTCTTGGTTGTAGTTTTTTTTTTTTTTTTCGGTATTTTGCATATATCATACCACTCCCTTCTGGCTTGTAAAGTTTCTGCTGGAAAAAAAACAAAAAACAAAAAACTACTGATAGTCTTATAGGAGTTTCCTTGTGTGTTACTAGCTGCTTTTCTCTTCTTGCTGCTTTTAAGAATCTCTCTTTATCTTTAAATTTTGATATTTTAATAATTGTGTGTCTTGTGGACCTTTTTAAGTTCATTTTATGTTGGGCTCTCTGTGCTTTCTGAACCTCGATGTCTATTATTTTCCTCAGGTTAGGGAAATTTTCAGCTATTATTTTTTTCAAATAAGTTTTCTGCACCTTTCTCTCTCTCTCTTTTCCTTTTGGAACTCCTATTATATGAATGTTAATAATATCTTGATGTTTTCCAAGAGATCCCTAAACCAATCCTCATTTTTAATTTTTTTTTCTTTTTGCTGTTTAGCTTTAATGTTTTTCAAGACTCTGTCTTCCAGATCACTGGTTTGTTCTACTAATTTACTGTTTATTCCCTCTAGGGAATTTTTCATTTCAGTTATTGTATTCTTCATCTCTGATTTAAAAAAAAATATTTGTATATAGCTGTTGAAGTTGTCACTGAGTTTTTCAATTTTTCTCTCAAGTCTGAAGAGAAATTTTATGATCATTACTTTGAACTTTTTTTTAATCAGGTAAATTACATCCATTTTGTTTATTCCTTTTTTTGAAGTTTTGTTTTTTCTTTGGAGCATATTCTTCTCTCTCTCTCTCTCTCTTTTTTTTAACTTGCTGTGTCTGTATGAATTAGATGGAATGGCTACTTCTCCTAGTCTTGAATAAATAGCCTTGTGTAGGGACATCTGTTGTGTAGATTGTCAGTGCCTGTCATCTTTGGCTGCTGGCTATGGCTATACTTAATGTGGGCTCAGGGTCCCTGGGCACTCTACACCTGGGCTCCCTGATGGGATGGCTGGAACTGAAGTAGGCACAGGCTGGATGGTCCCAGTACATTCTACATAGAAAGTGTCCTTGTGGGACAGGTAGAGCTAAAACAAGCATAGGCTGGAAGTGGGATATCCCAGGGCACTCCATACAAGAAGCTCTTTGGTGGGGCTGCAGGGGTTGAAGCAGATGTAGGCCAGTGGTTCTAGGGTGCTTCACATATGTCAAACCCTGGTGGAACAGTTGAAACTGAAATGGGTGCAAGCTGGGCAGTCCCAGGGTGCTCCATGCAGAAAGTGCCCTGACAAGTCATCTGGAACTGAAGTGGGTGTGAGACTGGCATGTCCTGTGGTCCAATGCTCCTATGACACCTTGTAAGAGAGCTATAGCTGTACTTCACACTTTCTGGATGTTCCTGGGATTGCCTTGGTGGGATGATTTGAGCTTGGGCAGGTCAGGGGATCACTTTGAGGGGATGATTGGTGTGGCCTAGGGGCCTAGATCTCTCTATGGCAGACAGCTTGGCAGGGTGGCAAAAACCTTGCTCCTATCTGTGCTACCAAGTTGTGGGGTGGGGGGGGAGGCATGTAAACAGTGTTGCTTGCAACCCCTCCAACCCCAGAGAGCACTTCCATAGCCCCTCTAGGGCTTTGTCCTTTATGTTACAGTTATTCTTTTAAACCTTGGCTTTTTTTCTGTGCCCCAAGGTGGCTGGGACTAGTAGAGTCAGGCCAGCTAAGACACTTGGGCTTTGCTTCTATTTGTGCTGTCAAGGTGAAAATGGAATGCAAACAGTGGCATTCACCAGCCTCTCTGACCCCAGAGAGTGTTCTCTCTCTCTCTCTCTGTCTTTTTAAAATTTATTTGTTTTTGAGAAAATAGAGAGCAAACTGAGGAGAGGCAGAGAGAGAGAGAGACAGAATCCCAAGCAGGCTCTTTGCTGCCAGTGCAGAGCCTGATGCAAGGCTCAAACTCACAAGCCATGAAATCGTTACCTGAGCCAAAGTTGAGTCAGATGCTTAATTGACATGAGCCACCCAGGCACCCCACACATAGAGTGTCCTACAGGTTCTTCACTGTTTGGCAGACATAGGCTGGTTCCTTTAAAATTAAACCAAGGCTTTTTTTTTCTGTGCCCCTGAGTGGACACATTTGTCCCTGGTTCCTCAGTACTATCCCTCCCCATTACAGTTCACAACATTGGGTATGGGGTTCCTGTGGCTACTGTGTCTTCATCTCTTCCATTCTCTGTGTGGTCCCTCTATTTTTTGTTGTGCAGAAGCTATTCATTCAGCCCTCAATTCTTCAGGAAGAATTGCTCAATATGAAGGTATAGATTTGGTGTGGCTATAGGAGGAAGTGAGTTCAGGGTCTTCCTATATCATTATTTTGGACCCTCTTCTGAACATCTTTATGTACTTTTTGAGACAAAATGTTTGTAGACAGGAATAGGGATGGACAGATTATTAGGAGCTTTACCAAAATATTATCAGTAGTTTCTTGAGCAATATGATTCCTGAATTCAAGCTTCATTTTATGTCTCCATATTTATTACGTCCAGTTTTCTAAAAGATAACACTTTTATAATCAGAAAAAGGCTTTAAAAGAAAATTGGAAATTGTAAGTTTTACTGAAAATCTTGTGTGATAAAAACATTAACATAGAATATACAGGAGGAGAATAAGCACTGTGTAAATTATTCATCTGTATGGAGAAATTCAAAAGACTTCATGAGTTCCTCAGTTTCTATTTTTCAGGAGCTGGACTTTGAGAACAATGGGAATTTTTGACAGATGCATTTATAGCATGATAGCCACCATTATTTAACCTCGTGTTTTCTAAGCTATTTGTATAGGTTACATCAAACATATCATGATAGGCTAGATGATGATCACTCCCCAAAAAAGTCTATGCTTAAATCCCCAGAACCTGTGAGTGTTATTTTACATGGCAAAAGAGACTTTGTAAATGTGGTTTCAAATCTCGAGATGTAGAAATTATCCTGGATTACAATGTGGGATCAAGGTAATCACAAATATCCTTATAAAAGAAAGGCAAAAGGATCAGAATCGGAAAAAATAGTGTGCAAGTGGAAGCAGGGTCAATGAAGGAGACAACAACAGTATGCTTCTGTCTTTGAAGATAGGGGAAGAGGTTATAAGCCAAGGAACACAGGTAAATTTAGACTCTGGCAAAGGCAAGAACATGGATTATCCCTTAGGGGCATCAGAAAGAAACAGCTCTGCTGACACCTAAACTTTAGCCTAATGAGATTAAGTTGGGGCTTTTGACTTAGAAATATAATAAGTTTGTATTTTGAGCTAAAAGTTTGAGGTGGTTTGGTAAAGCAGCAATAGGAAACAAATACAGTTAATTTCTTTTTATTTCCATGAGTTCAAAAGTCCATTAGAAATAATCCAATTCATACTCATACTTTGTATAAAATCCAGTTAAACTCATAACTCACACATACTTATGTTAATTTTTGTAATTTATTGTTTTCACAGAAGCATATTGGTATAGAAGGGATTTCAGGTTTACATACTGCTTCCAAGAAGTAATTATGAAAACTTTTAGTACCACCTGAGTTTTTATGTAAGTCCACTTGTGAAAAACATTTTCTGTGTCAGGTTTACCTGACATGATGTGACTTTACAAGACCTTTCTAATAATCACTAAAGGGTTGACTATGAATCTTTGTCATCATTAGCAAGTTCATTAGGTAGACAACTAGGAATTTTTGTTTGTAGATGTACTAATACCACAGCAACATAAAATGAATATTTACTCAGGATCTTTGCTGGGGAACTTTGGATCTGAATACTCTTTTCTTAGATGAAAATCACACCCTATATTGTGATGTGTTATAAGCAAATGGTTTTAGAAATGAGGACATTGGGGCACCTGGGTGGCTCAGTTGCTTAAGTGTCTGACTCGGTTTTGACTTGGGTCATGATCTCACAATTCGTGAGACTGAGCCCTGCACTAGGCTCTGCACTGACAGATCAGAGCGTACTTGGGATTCTCTCTCCATATCTCTCTGCCCCTCTTCTGCTCGCTCACTTTCTCTCTCTCTCTTTCAAAATAAATAATTAACATTAAAGAAAATAAAAAAGAAGTGAGGACATCAATTTTCACTACAGAGCTGTCTTTTACATCAGGCAGCTAATCTGGGCCCTGCATGTAGATGTGTTTTACAATATTAAGTGAGAAACTTAGGAATTATATCTCCATGGTGTCAAACAATGACTGTAAATTGGATTACTCCTACTACAATAAAACTTTCTTGTCCTTAACTGTATAATTAAAACTTAAAAACAGTTTCTGGGACAACTAAGGCAATAATCCACAGGAGTCAATTTTATGCGTTGGAGAGAAAGAATGAGGTTCTTACATGGAAATCTGTGGAAGATTGAATAATATCACTGGTGGTGGGAAAGACATGTTTGGGAGGATCAGTGCTTGCTCATATAATGGACAAAATAGTTAAGTCAGCCTACCACAAATTACAGAAGATGTGTTCTATGGAATGTAATTTTTATTTGGAAACTTATGAATCAAATAGTCTAAATGGAAACCTATCTTATATATGATTATAAAGATGTAGTTTATAAAGTATGCCTCATCCTTTATATTTAAATTTCATGTTCCATGGAGTCATCTTTCTTTAAAAAATGATATTTTTAGTTAAAATACATTCATTTATTCATGTCATGGACTTTGCCTTTGTTTCATCTTTCTGAAAAATTATATATATATATATATATATATATATATGCTATAGTGTATATATGGTACATAATATAACACACACACATATATATCATTTAAAATTCCATATTATAACTGAGTAATTCTAAATAGAGTCTTAGTTTTATCCTTTTATTCCACTGTTATAGAAAATGAGATTACCATAAAGGAGGAGTCTACATTAAGAAAAACAAAATGTCTGCTAAATTGTTTTTTCCTCCCTGGTAGGCTGACTGTGTTGCATTGACTATAAACCATGGTTACCATGCATTTAATGAATTTTCTTCTAGCAAGTTAGCATCTCTTTGCTTAAAATTATTCACTGCTTTTATTTGGGAGTGGCTGCTGATCATAGCTTTTGTTACAGCAGAAGGATTGTGTCTTATCCTGACATCCTTTCCTAATTTTTGAAATGAGCTAGTAGTTCTGTCACTTATACAATTTGATAAATAATAGCTGTTGAATGTATTGTTTTTTAAATTTTTAATGTTTATTTTTGAGAGAGAGAAAGAGACAGAGCACAAGTGGGGTGGGGCAGAGAGAGAGGGAGATACAGAATCTCAAACAGTCTTGGGCTCTGAGCTGTTAGCACAGAGCCCAATGCAGGGCTAGAACTCACTAACTGTGAAATCATGACCTGAGCCGAAGTCAACACTTAACCAACTGAGCCATCCAGGTGCCCCGAATGTATTGTTTTTGAAAGCCGTTTCTTGCATTACCTTGGCAATGTCTATTAAATGGCTGATCAACGTCTATTGGATAGAAAATATAAATTCTTTATAGGAAAATCATTGAGCCCTGAGACAGAGGAACATAAATATAAAATACATTGCCTTTAATTCCTTTTCCCATTTCCAAAGTTCACAGTCTGCTGGGAGATATTTGTTAGAATGATGTATGTGTTTAATTTCATCCAAATAAGCAGCAGAAGAAGTTTGAGATTTTAAGCATACTTTGTTTATTACAACTTTACAAATTAGTTGTGATCTATAGTTTCATTCTTTTTTTAGAGAAATAGAAGTTTGTCTTTTTTTATTCTTTGATTTACATTATTGATCTGGGACCATCTTAATTCTCATGTAACTACATACATCTTCATTATGTCACAGGAAGCACTGAGCACCTTGCTTCTCTATTGCTTTGGCAATTTCATCAACCTTTTGTATTGTGCACTTCGAGTCAGGCAGCAACTGGAGATCAATGTGGAGAATAACAAGGACCTCTCAGGGCTGTAAAACCTCTTCTCTTGAGTGCCATTGCTACATTTGTTCCATGAGAAAGAATTTATGAATACTACTGTTGTATTTTTATGACTCCATAAGCTAGTTTTAAGACTTGGGCTAAATAATTTACACCACTTCTGTTTTGCTAAATCCCTAGTATTGCTACATTTTTTTTCCTTTTTGCTTGTAGCTGACTAAACAAGTTCACATCAGTTATAAGCATCATCCAAACACTTCCTGTGATAGGCTATTCATTTGCTTAAGAAGATGACAAAAATTTTTACATGAAGTATTCCAAAATATTGGCATTCTATCTGTGGCAGGGATGACTACTGATGCAAAACCAAATCATGATCCCATTCCACCATGTAGAGTTATTGCACAAAATTGGCAGCCTGACCAATATCAACATTTCCTGCTTAACAAAAGGTGAACATAAGAAACCCCTGTATTTCCAGCCACGGCAATTAAAATGTGGATATGACTTTACCACCTTCTTTCTTCTTGGTTTTGCTCGCTAGATGGCAATGGATAATCTGGAAAGCCACATGTTGGAGAAGTCAGAGACTGTCAGCCTCCTTTTCTGAATGCTTGTCTCCAGTCAAATCCAGTGCCCTTTCTCCTTCTTGCCACAAATCAGGAACAACTACCTTTGCATTTGTGTGTTTAAGCAGCATTTCTACTGTGTTAAGCCACAGATATTTCTAGTATTTATCTTATCAAATGATAAGTAGATTATTATCATCATCAATATTATCAATATTATTTATTACGTAGACATTTTATTTATGTTAGGCACTTATCTCTATATGTGGTAAAATACAGAAATTGTCGTTATTTTGGATTCTAATAATTCTGAATTATGATCATTCAGTATTATCTTGATTGAAATTTACCTTTGCAATTTCAGTGAATGAATATAATTAGCTAGGTAGGAAAATACTATTAAAAAACCTCTACAGGTATACATTTAGCATAACCAAAAATATAGAACATTAGGAGATATGCAGCTATATATGATAAAGATTAATAAGCTAAAAATCAAAAACAGAGAGGCCTGGGTTTGATCGCAAATCAGCCTTTTTTTTTTTTTTTTCTTTAGCAATTCTATACATTTCTCAGTGGTCATTAAGATAAGTGTACTCTTAGTCCCCTTTATCTATTTTACCCATTTTCCCACCAACGTCCCCTCTGGCAACCACCAGTTTGTTCCCTGTATTTAAGAGTCTATTTTTTGTTTCCTTCTTCTTCATTTGTTTTCTTTCTTAAGTTCCACATATGAGTGAAATCATACGGTATTTGTCTTTCTCTGATGATATTTCACTTAGCATTATACCTTCTAGGTTCATCAATATTGTTGTAAATGGCAAGATTTGGATGAATAATATTTGTGTGTGTGTGTGTGTGTGTGTGTGTGTGTGTGTGTGTGTATACCACAACTTCCATATTCATTCATCTATGGGTAGACATCTGGGTTACTTCCATGTTAGCCATTGTAAATAATACTACAATAAACATTGGGGTACATATAACTTCTTGAATTAGTGTTTTTCTTTTCTTTGGGTAAATAGTAGAATTACTGGATCATATAGTAATTCTATTTTTAAGTTTTTGAAAAATCTCCCTGTTATTTGACACAATGTCTGCAGCAATTTGCATTCCAAAGGTTCCCTTTTCTCTATATCCTTACCAATACTTGTTATTTCTTGTGTTTTTTATTTAAGCTGTTCTCATAGGTATAATGTGATATCTCACTGAGGTTTTGATTTGAATTTCCCTGATGATTAGTAATGTTGAGTATCTTTTCATGTGTCTGTTGTCCATCTGTGTATCTTCTTTGGAGAAATGTCTGTTCATGTGTTCTGCCCATTTTTAAATGGATGGTGATGATTATTATTAATATTATTTTTTGGTGTTGAGTTATATAACTCCTTTACATATTTTGGATATTAACCCTTTAATGGATATATCATTTGTAAACATCTTCTCCCATTCAGTAGGTTGCCTTTTTTTAAAAAATTTTTATTGATGGCTTTCTTCACTGTGCAAGGTCTGCCATCTTAACTGGATGGATTTGTATATATCACTTAATTTCCATACTTTATTATTTGAAAAATTAATATATTTATTTTAGTTTCCTTAAAATCTTTCCTTTCATTGACAGAGATAACTGTTACAACAAAAGGATCTCAGGTAGTTCTGAACTCATTTTACTGAGCAATTTTGGGTGAGGCCAAGGAGACAGTCAATAGGAAATGGAGGTACATAATAACTCATTCATGAAATGGCAAAGGATAATCAATAGTATGCTACAGGGAGGTTGGAAATTCAGGGGAACTCCACCACATATGTGAGTAGATTGCTTCACTCCCCATGGAGTGTATGGTGAAACCCTCTGAGTACCTCTCCACTTCCATTACTGTGTGAACCAAACTTATGACTCTGCTGTTAGAGACAATACAGACTGCTTCCTTTACTTATCAGTGTTTATGGTTTGAAAACCATTTTACCAGAAAAAGTTGGCATCAATGTACCCTTAATATAATAAAATCTTGATAGAAGAAGGCAAGGGCAAGTCTCAACAATGAGAGAATTTGAATTATCATTGGAAGAATGGTTAAGATTCCACTATCAGCAGAGTATATGAATAATCGTTCTTGTGTTTTCGCCAATGGCTTTGCTGTGTGGCTAAGGAAATAGATCCTAGATAATTGCACAATAAAAATCTACTATATGGGACAATTACAGAAAACTCTGTGGGAGTTTTGAAGAAGAATTAGAATGAGTTATGTGATACTCAAGATAAAACAGTTGTTAACTCAAAGGCAACTAGAAGGCTGAGGTAAAGGCTTAGTTATTACTACCTGGCTACTGTAGGGCTAAGAGATAAAACAATCATTTTTCACCCAATGAAGTAGTAAACAAAGCAAACAAACGAACAAACAAAAATCCAACAACAACAAAAAACTATACCTGCTGTCACCAGGAAAAGAATTTATTAAAAATCCTCTTGAGTTAAATTCTCTAAGGATAAGAGCCATACAGAGCAGTTGATAGGATTATTTTGGATTTTTATCAGCTGTCTCCAGAACAATTGGATGCTAGCTAATAGGGATTATTCTGTTCTATTCTAGGCATTGTTTGTTCTATAACATACACAATTTCAGATAAAGTATGAAAGAGAAAATTCTAAAATTCACTATTCATGCCACCTGGATATATTTCTTCTGGTCATGGTACACATTTTGCTGTACAGAAATGGTCAAGGAACTAATATGGATATAACATATTTATTGATTTATTGTCATCCTCAGAACACTGATATTTTTGAAAATTGGAGTTGGTAACTGAGATCCTTGATACTTAAATCAGTTAATAAAAAAGATTTTAGAGGTTCACTTAGTAGATTAAATGTGTAAAGAAATTGAATATGAAAGTAAATAGGCACAGATTATATTGCAAAAGTTTCTTGGTTCAGAGGTTGATATGAGGGGGATGTGAAAGAATTCAATTATACTATTGTACATCTTTCCTACTTCACACAATTCTTCCTTAATTTTACTTTATCTGGTAGCCCCAGGCCCAATTTTAGATTTATATGTGCCCAAGGAGGAACATACCAATGGCCAAGACATTTAACAAGGCACAGTTCTAAAGAGGCTTTGGAGTGGGTGATGCCATGGTCCATCTAACAAAATTACAATCACCTAAAAACATACTCTGTTAACAAACATCATAGAAATAATATTCTAATTCTTTACTTGCAAAATATCATGACATCTACTTGTATGGGTCTAAAGGTTAGCATAGGTCATACTGTCATTTTCAGTGCTGTTGACATATTGTCCACCTGAATTTAGACATCCAGCTATGGAGGGAAGAATATAGGAGGTTGACCAAGGAGGTAAAAAATTGAAAAATGTACTCCATTCTTATACCCTTTGTCTACTCAGCTTACAGAACACAGAGATACAATTATACCTCTGGTAAGCGATTAGAAAGTTTCACTCCGAAGAAAATAAATAGACAAACAGAAAAAGGTATGTTGTCGTTTAGACCACTGATTAAATCCTAATGCAAAGGAAAGATCACTGACAAACCACCACAGATTAATATCTATGAGTAGACAAGTTCACATTCCCATCTAGTTGTAAGTGATTTATTATTAAATTGAGTGAGAATCTAAGGATCATTAGATAAAAATCAACTAAAAATCATGAAGTAGTAAAAATGGAGAGTAGAAAAAGTGGAAATAAGGGAGGCATGATTTTCAATATAAGCCTTTTAGTTATACTTGAATTTATAACTGCATAAATTAATTTCATTTAAATTCTAAATGAAAATTATCATATGGGTATGAGGGGTAGATCAGGAAGAAAATACCATAGGTAATACAACTTGATAGAGATGTTTATATAAAAAAAAGCTAATGAATACCTATGCATAATTATTCATGGTTTATCTGTCCTCCCATATTTTAATATTAGTTATATATGTAAATCTGTATATAAACAAATAATGTTTTTGAAAATGCAGTCTCAGTCCTTTTATAATTTAGGGGAGTTTTTATTTTGCTACTATTCACTATAAAACATAGATTGTACTTTAGTAACAGTTGAATTTTCTCTAATAGTTGAATTTATAGCATGTTAGATGGCATTTTTAAGTCATTTTATTTCAACCCATAATATTTAATGAGAATCCAAAATATGACATACTTTGTAGCAACTTTTAGCTGGTTTAAATTTGACTATTAGTTTTAGGCTGATTATATTTTGTAATTTTATGTTAATTTTTTAATGAAATAGAAAAACTAAGGGTGAAAAAACTGAGGTAGGTAGGTGATAGAGATCCCAGATCTTCTTTTCCTGCTTCTCTATAGAGATTAAAACAAACAAACAAACAAACAAACAAACAAAAAGAGTATAGAAGCATTTTAAGCCAGACAGTAACATGCTTATTTCTTAATTTTCAAAGAAATCACAATGCTGGCAGTAATGGGATAAATGAGACCTCAGTATATACTTTGGGATATACTTTGGCCTCAGGATAGATCAGCATTGTGTATATAGAGAATTGTACTATTATTATTGATAACAGATATCAGGACAATTTTTATATAAGTGCACAACAAAGCATTAAATCAGCAGGTATAGGGTTTTCAAACCCTGCACATTCAGAAAAAGAAAAGAAAGTGAGAGAGAGCGAGAGATTGAGAGAGAAACAGAGAAACATCCCAAAACCAAAACCTGGCCTTGTCAGGCTCCTGGAAGATAATTTCTGAACCCTTAGACTATCTTGCCTAATAAGAGTTGTTTTTTTGTTTGTTTTGTTTTGTTTTTTATAACTAGGCCCTAGGCCACACCTGATAGTTTAGGCTAACAATGTAATTTATGGTGGAGGCTAGACTAGGAATGGAACATATGGCAATAGATGAGGCTCAAAAATTAGCAGCACGCAGGCTGGTACTCCTATGGGATATACTCTGCCATCACTTGGATGTTCAGTGAACACAATGGTATGAGCCACCAGGGTAAGCATGTCTAGTCCACTGCATATTTGTGATGCAGATGCCATCACTTCTGTTACAGAAGACAACGATATTCCCTCTGAAATTCAGTTTTGGTAACACAACACTTATGTTCCTGAAGCAAGGAACTTGTGAATATTCTTCTCCTTCTTCTGCAGGATATCAAGGGCTCTAGAAATTGTGAAACATGTCCTTAAGGTTGTGACAGGAACAAGTGACATTGCTATATGGACCACTTTCTGAACCATGGAGAAAAGATCATGAGAATTTTTATTTTTTTTGTCAATCTAATAACTAGAAAGTAGAAACTTACTAATGTCTTAATTTGTGTAACTCAGTACTTTTTACCTGAGCATCTTGAATTTTTAATAAGTCGGTTGTCTATGGCTATTCTACAGATTGGCTAGATGAATAGGGATGGTTTCTGTCAGTCATATTCATCCTTGGGAGAAGAGTTAAAGCCAGAGTATAAACTGAAAGCTAGAGTCTGTGTGGTAGGCTGCATAAGAGCCATAAAGAGCTGTGAATTTGCCTTAAATTACCTCTATGTGGCAAAGGAATTGCTTTGTATTTTTAATTTTATTATTTAAAAATTTTTTTTTTAATTCCAGTTAACACACAGTGTTATATTAGTTTTAGGTATACAATACAGTGATTTAACACTTCCATACATCACCCTGTGTTCTCATGAAAATTGCACTCCTTAATTCCCATCACCTATTTCTACCATTGATCCCTCCTCCCCTCTGGTAACCATCAGATAGCTCTGCATATTTAAGAGTCTGTTTCTTACTTTCTCTTTCCCTCTCATTTTCTTTTCCCTTTGTTCATTTGTTTTGTTTCTTAAATTCCACATGAGTGTAATCATATGGTATTTATCTTTCTCTGACTGACTTCTTTCCCTTAGCATTATAGTCTCTAGCTCTATCCATGTCATTGCAAATGGCAAGATTTCATTAATTTTTATGGCTGAATAGTATTATTCCACTGTGTGTGTGTGTGTGTGTGTGTGTGTGTGTGTATAATCATCATCATCATCTTTATCCATTTCTTTATCCATTCATCAATGGGCATTTGGGTTGCTTCCATATTCTGGCTATTGTAAATAATGGCTGCTATAAACAGTGGTGTATGTATCCCTTTGAATTAGTGTTCTTGTATTCTTTGGGAAATACATGTAGTGCGGTTGATGGATCATAATGTAGTTCTATTTTTAACTTTTTCAGGAACCTCCATACTGTGTTCCACAGTAGCTGCATCAGTTTTCATTCCCACCCACAGTGAATGAGTGTTCCTTTTTCTCTACATCCTTACCAACACCTGTTGTTTGTGCTGTTGTTGATTTTAGCCATTCTGTTGGGTGTGAGGTATATATCATTGTAGTTTTGATTTCCATTTCCCTGATGATAAGTGATGATGAGCATCTTTTATTGTGTCTGTTGGCCATCTGGATGTCTTATGCTCATTTTTAATTGGATTATTTGTTTTAGGGTGTTGAGTTTTTATAAGTTCTTTATATATATTGGTTACCAGCCCTTTATTGGATATATCATTTGCAAATATCTTCTCTCATTCTATATGCTGCCTTTTAGTTTTGTTGTTTCCTTTGCTGTGCAGAAGCTTGATATTTTGATGTAGTTCACATATGTATTTTTCTTATGTTTCCCTTGTCTCAGGAGACACATCATGACAAAAGTTGCTACAGCTGGTGCAAAAGAAATTACTGCTTGTGTGTTTTCTTCTAGGATTTTTTTTCATTTGGTACTATTGTGAAGAATATATCTATATCTATATCTGTATCTATATCTATATCTATATATATATATATATTTTTAATTTACATCCATGTTAGCATATAGTGCAACAATGACTTCAGGAGTAGATTCCTTAATGCCTCTTACCCATTAGGCCAATCTCCCCTCCCACAACCCCTCCAGCAACCCTCTGTTTGTTCTCTATGTTTAAGAGTCTCTTATATTTTGTCCCCCTCCCTGTTTTTATATTATTTTTGCTTCCCTTCCCTTATGTTCATCTGTTTTGTATCTTCAAGTCCTCATTTGAGTGAAGTCCTATGATATTTGTCTTTCTCTGACTAATTTTACTTAGCATAATACCCTCTAGTTCTATCCACATAGCTGCAAATGGCAAGATTTCATTCTTTTTGATTGCCCATGTATGTATGTATGTATGTATACACACATATACATACACCACATCTTTATCCATTCATGCACCAATGGACATTTGAGCTCTTTCCATACTCTGGCTATTGTTGATAGTGCTGCTATAAACATTCGGGTACATGTGCCCTTTGAAACACCACACCTGTATCCCTTGGATAAATATCTAGGTGCAATTGCTGGATTGTAGGGTATTTCTACTTTTAATTTTTTGAGAAACTTCCATACTGTTTTCCAGAGTGGCTGCACCAGTTTTCATTCCCACCAGCAATGCAAAAGAGATCCTCTTTCTTGCATCCTCGCCAACGTCTGTTGATGGCTGAATTGTTAACGTTAGCCATTCTGACAGGCGAGAGGTGGTGTCTCATTTTGGTTTTGATTTGTATTTCCCTGATGAAGAGTGATGTTGAGCATCTTTTCATGTGTCTGCTAGCCATCAAGTGTCTGCTAGACACTTCTTTGGAGAAGTGTCTATTCATGTCTTTTGTCCATTTCTTCACTGGGTTATTTGTTGGATGTTGAGTCTGATAAAATCTTTATAGATTTTTGGATACTAACCCTTTATCTGATGTGTCATTTGCAAATATCTTCTCCCATTCCATTGGTTGCCTTTTAGTTTTTCAGGTTGTTTCCTTTATTGTGCAGAAGTTTTTATTTGTATGAGGTCCCAGTAGTTTACTTTTGCTTTTGTTTCCCTTGCCTCCAGAGATGTGTTGAGTAAGAAGTTGCTGTGTCTGAGGTCAAAGAAGGTTTTGCCTGCTTTCTCCTCAAGGATTTTGATGGCTTCCTGTCTTACATTTAGGTGTTTCACCAACTTTTTTTTAAAAAAGATTAATGTTTATTTATTTTTAAGAGGTGGGGGGAGGGAGAGGGAGAGGGAGAGGGAGAGGGAGAGAGAGAGAGAGAGAGAGAGAGAGAGAGAGAGAGAAAGGTGAGGCAGAGAGAGAGGGAAACATAGAATCCTAAGCAGGCTCCAGGCTCTGAGCTGTCAGCATGGAGCCCAACATGGGGCTCAAACCCATGGACCACGAGATCATGACCTGAGCCTAAGTGGTATGCTTAACTGACTGAGCCACCCAGGTGCCCCTATCTTCATCCATTTTGAGTTTATTTTTGTGTATGTTGTAAGAAAGTCATCCAGGTTCATTTTTCTTCATATCTCTGTCCAGTTTTCCCAGCACAACTTCCTGAAGAGAATGTCTTTATTCATTGGATATTCTTCCTTGCTTTGTCAAAGATTAGTTGGCTCTACATTTATGGGTCCATTTCTGGGTTCTCTTTTCTGTTCCATTGATCTGAGTGTCTGTTTTTGTGCCAGTACCATACTGTCTTGATGATTTCAGCTTTGTAATACAGCTTGAAGTCCAGGATTGTGATGCCTCCAGCTTTGGTTTTCTTTTTCAAGATTGCTTTGGCTATTCGGGGTCTTTTCTGGTTCCATAAAAATTTTAGGATTGTATGTTCCAGTTCTGTGAAGAATGCTGGTGTTATTTTGATAAGGATTGCATTAATATGTATATTGCTTTGGGTAGTATCTACATTTTAACAATATTTGTTCTTCCAATCCAGAAGCGTGGAATATTTTTCCATTTTTTTTGTGTCCTCAATTTCTTTCATAAGCTTTCTATAGTTTTCAGTGTATAGGTTTTCACCTCTTTGGTTGGGTTTATTCTTAGATATTTTATAGTTTTTTGTACAACTGTAAATGGGATCGATTCCTTGATTTCTCCTTCTGTTGCTTCATTATTGGTGTCTAGGAATGCAACTGATTTCTGTGCATTGATTTTATATTCCATGACTTTGCTGAATTCATGGATCAGTTCTATCAGTTTTTTGGTGGAATCTTTTGAGTTTTCCGTATAGAGTATCATATCATCTGCAGAGAGTGAAAGTTTGACTTCCTCCTGGCCATTTGGGATGCCTTTTATTCCTTTGTGTTCGATTGCTGAGGCTAAGACTTCTAATACTATGTTGAATAACAGTGGCGAGAGTGGACATCTGTGTCATGTTCCCTGACGTTAAAAGGAAAGCTCTCAGTTTTTCCCTATTGAGGATATTAGCAATGGGTCTTTCATATATGAATTTTATGATTGCGGTATGATCCTTCTATTCCTACTATCTTGAGGGTTTTTATCATGAAGGGATGCTATATTTTGTCAAATTCTTTCTCTACATCTATTGAGAGGGTCATGTGGTTCTTGTCCTTTCTTTTATTGATGTGATGTATCACATTGATTATTTTGCTGATATTGAACCATCCCTGGATCCCAGATATAAATCCCACTTGTTTGTGGTAAATAATTCTTTTAATGTACTATTGTATCCAGTTGGCTAGTATCTTGTTGAGGATTTTTGCATCCATGTTCATCAGGGTAATTGGTCTATAGTTCTCCTTTTTAGTGGGGTCTTTGTCTGATTTTGGAATCAAGGTAGTGCTAGCTTCATAGAATGATTTTGGAAGTTTACCAGAACCTGGCCGTTCAGAAAAGTACCTACTGTGTGTTGCTTATACCCTGCTGCTGTGTCTGAGTCAATTTTCCTTTCAGGGCAGTTGTCTGCACTGACTCTGCCTATTGTTTGCTGTACTTGCTTTCTGTAGTATTAGTGGTACCCATGCAGGCCAGTTCTGGGAGGGGATGGGGAATGTGCCTGCTGTGGAGCTTGGGAGCCGGGTGGTGATATTAGTAAAATTTGTGCTGGGCCACTAGTCCTATGTTAGTCACCTGAAGTACTGTGGCAGCTGGGGGCTGCACATCAGGGTTACTGGGGACACGGGGCTAGGTACAGCTCCCAAAAGTGGCTGAGGGCATGTGGATGGGCAGCATGCACAACTGCATCTATGGGTGCCTGGCTGGGCAGGTGTGCCATGACACCTGGTGGCCCATGGCTTGGTGCAACACATGATGGTGGCTGGGCAAGGTGCATGACAGTGGCTGTGGGCACATGGCTGGACAAGGCACAGTAAATGTGCCTGGAGTGTGGTGGTAGCTATGTACTAGGCCATTGGGCAGGGTGCCTGCATCACTTCGAAAAAATTTGCCCTGAGCCTGGAGCTGAGATCAGTAGGCTTTGAGTGGATGATTCCTTGGGAAAACTCATTAACATGGCACACTGCTAGTGTGTTAGGTAGCAACAATCTGTGTAGCCCC
This sequence comes from Panthera uncia, assembly GCF_023721935.1. NCBI lineage: Eukaryota > Metazoa > Chordata > Mammalia > Carnivora > Felidae > Panthera > Panthera uncia. The sequence goes on along the minus strand of NC_064811.1, from coordinate 97,060,058 downwards.
ACCTTCTACAGGCGTCTCTGTATTTATGCTGGGGGGCAGGGGAGGAAAATCACACCTGCCAGGTCATTTTTAGAGAAGTCAGGCAACATGCTCTGGAATCAGTATGAACATATCTGTCTACTATTTGCCCTCAGTTTCAGGTATCCTGAGGTTTTTATGTTGCCTCTCCATGAAAGCTGTTGTCTCTCTAAGGGATCCAGATATCACTTGCCCTCCCAGCTCACCTAGTGCTGAGTCAGCTGACTTTTAAAGCTCTGGGTTCCAAGCCCCACTGGTTTTATAAACTTACAGAATTCAGCTCCTCTGGTTTTGAAAGCCAAACATTATGGGGGTTAGTCTTTCTCATGTAAGCACCCTGGTGTGAAGGCCCATTTCTCTGCCCTCTCTGCAAGCACAGCTCCCTCCCTCCCGCTCTCAGAACCCCTTTGCCTTACTGACCTTCTAACCTTTCAGATGCAGATTCTTCTCTAGTTGTGGTTTCTGCTGCCTGTCTTCAGATTGCTCTCCGGTTTACTGACTTGGATGTGGATGATATCTAGTTGAAAATGTGGGACCAGATGAATTTAGGGTCCTCCTACTCTACCATCTTCCCAAGCTCCCCCTAGCTTGTGTTTATACTTCTATATCCTGAAGGTGCTAATTTCAATCAATTACAACCTCTCACAATGAAGAAAAATAAATTTTCATTGAAGGCAAAATGCTGTAAGTTACTGGTAACTCAAAATGCTTTCCAGGTAATTCATTGCCCACAAAACACATTCTATTTAAGATTAAACCTTATTACATGATATTAAACCCACTTCACAGGAGAACAAAATTGAAAGTAATCACCATATTATCTTCTATGTAGACTCTAAAGGCTTTGTTTTTTAAATTCTGTTATTTAGTTATTAGCCCAACAAATTGAACTTTCTATTTTAGTTTGGATAACACTTTTGAGGGTTGGGTAATTAAAACATATATAATCTCTGACGTTGAGGTGTGTGTGTGTGTGTGTGTGTGTGTGTGTGTGAGATATGTAAACAAACTACAATGAAAGGTTGCTGATCCACTTTTTAAAAATATTTTTAATAAATATTCTCTGTTGTCTCTGAGACTTAAAAATATACAACATCTTTAGTTATAAAACTAGACAAATATATTTTAAGTGTTAAAGCAAGGGGAGTTTGCTGGATTCCATTCTGCACACTCTCATTATTTCTCCAGGCAGAGTCTTTTTCAAACACAGTCACTTTTCACTCCTGTGGGGCTTGTAGCATCATTTTAATATGAATCAAATATATTTGAATTCCAACAGACACACACACACACACATGCACACACCACACATACCACACACACACACACACACACACAAACCCCATATTCCAAAGCAACCTGCAAAGTAAAATGTATTATTTCATTTTTGAGGTCACAAATATGGGGGGTTTAGCTAGAATTGACATTGACATTATTTAAGTTCATCTGACCTTTTTCCAAATTCCCTTGAATACTGACCAAATAATGTGTGAAAGAAATATACACTATAAAATGTAATTAGAAAATGCTAAACATTGGGGATACCGTGTGGCTTGCTCAGTGAAGCATCTGACTTTGGATTTCAGCTCGTGTCACAGTCTCACTGGTGGAATCCAGCCCTGCATCAGGCTCTGTGCTGATGGCACTTCTAGAACTTGCTTAGGATTCTCTCTCCTCTCTCTGCCCCTACCCAGCACTCTCTCTAGCTTTCTCTCTCAGAAATAAAGAAATAAACTTTTAAAAAACCGTCAAAAAAGAAGGTACTAAACACTGGCACAAAATCACAGTTGTAATTTTATGAAGTATAACATAGCTTTTAAAATTTTTTTTTAAGTTTATTTACGAGAGACAGAGCATCAGTCGGGCCCGGCAGAGAGAGAGGGAGACAGAAGATCCAAAGCAGGCTCTGCACTGTCAGCTTGGAGCCTGAAATGGGGTTGAACTCACGAATCCATGAGATCATGACCTGAGCAGAAGCCAAGAGTCAGACGCTTAACTGACTGAGCCACCCAGGTGTCCCAACACAACTTTTAGAGTACCTGAAAATTCCATGTACTTTGGAAAAATAAATAAAGTGTATTAATTTCATGTGCAAAATTGATATTATTTGACACAATTACTGCATCTAATGTAACTTCGTATATTGCTGATAAAATATAACTCTTTAATTATGTTACATAGTGCTCGCTTCAGCAGCATTTAATTTAATTGCATTATGTATTTTACAGGAAAACATAAAATTTCTTTGACATTTATGTCAAAAATATGTCCAATAGTTGAGGGTTTTTAAAATATAAAAAAAAAAATAAATATATATTGAAAGTGATTACTTTCAATTTTGTTGTGCTGTGAAGTGGGTTTAATATATATAAAAGATTCCCAAGTGAGAATCTTATACCTCTCCCTTTTTGTCTCTTTGAGTTATCTTTTTAATTCTCTAATTGCTTTAAAGTATATTTATCGCCTATCAGAACTTCATATGTATATACTGTTTTGTTTTGATTAAAGATTAGTGAATTCTGGCACCTATTTTATCTCATACATTTCAACTTGAGCCACTGAAGCTGAAAATAAGACTTTCTTATGGAACCAATGTTCTTTCTATACTCATTTCAATATTAAATGATAATAAGTATATAAAAACCAAAAAAGTAAATACTAAACTTGACCTGCTCATCAGTACATAATAAATGTAGATGGTGTTTCAGTTAACACATTTTCTGCTTTGGAAATGGCATCAAATTTAGTGATTTTATTTTATTTTTTTAATTTGGCAGATAGTGTCCATTTTGAAATTCCAGAGTAAGAGAACATTCCTATGATCATATTAATAAAATAACCAAAAAGAAAAAAGTATTTGTGAAAATCAAAGGAAAAAACAAATGGTGCAGGTTTTTCGTCTTTCTACTTTATCTCTTCTATTTTTTTTTTTCTCTAAAAGAATAAACTTCTTTTGACTCTATTGTTTACACTGTCTAGCAGAGTTAATATGCTATGGTTTGTGTCCTCAAACTCTCACAAACTATTACAGATTGAAAGAACATTTTGGTCTCTGAGCAGCATTTCAAGTCAAACATTACACTCTTGTAGACCATTGCTATGATCAATTTCAAGCAACAGTCCTGATGTTATGACTATCTTTTAGAGACTGAAGTGTTGCTAAACTGAAAAGGACAACCAATATTGTAAGAATAAGCCTATTGGATTACTCCAAAAAAATGTGGTCAGAGAAAATAATCCAATATTTATTTTCTCAATAGATTTCTATGTTACTTTATATTTATTTTGTATACAAGGACTTCTCAAACTGAATTGATGAAATCATTAAAATATACAAAACCAGTTAAAGAAATCCATGTATTAGAAATGTTGAGATGGAAAGGGAAATAGATATTTTTTAAAAACTTACCAGATTCAAATATCATATACACAAAGGTATTAAAGAGAGGTAGAAAGTTCAAACCAATGAAGAAATAATAGAGGATTATAAAATGGTTAAGAATAATTCTAAATATTTTCTACTTTATTAACATATCCACAAAATAAATAAAAAGGTAAAATCCATTCCTCTTTAGGCTTTAAGTTGCAAAATAAAAATAAAAATAACATTTTTAAATAGATATAAGTAAATAGTATTTAAGAATTTAGATAGTGGGGTTCCTGAGTGGCTCCATCAGTTAAGCATCTAACCTGGGCTCAAGTCATGATCTCACGGTTCATGGCTTCGAGTCTCACATCAGGCTCCGCTCTCAGAGCAGAGCCTGCTTCAGATCCTCTGTCTCCCTCTCTCTCTGCCACTCTCTCACTCTTTCTCTCTCTTTCTCAAAAATAAATAAACATTAAAAAAAAAGAATTTAGGTAGTGTTTTTGATAAGATATGATAAAGTACAGATAAAAAAAGTCAATGAATATAAAACAGTGCTAGAAATAAAATCAAAGAAATTAAAATGTCCAGATAGTAAGTGACCATTTAATATTAAATGGCCAATTAATATTAAAATAATATTAAATGTTTAATTAGTAAGGGAATGAAGCAAATCTAACCTGAAGCACAACAACAAGAAGACAAAATTCCATTATATTCTTTTTCTTTAAGGAATTAAAGATAATACTATTGTATAAACAGTATTTTTAAAAATGCATTCATCTGGAAAGAGATCATTCATGCCTTTTGACATCTATTTATATTCATCAACAAATGCATAGTATTTTCACAGTATATCATGTTAGTGAGTTATTGAGTTTACTATTTCAATGTAGACACCAATCAAAATTAAATTTCTCTGGGATGTTGCTTTAGCAATTTCCAATTTTCTCTTAAATGTTATCCTTTTTTTTTTTTTTTTTTTGGCCTTACCAGAACTTTCTCCCCAGTATAGAGTGGGAGGGAAAGACTCTAACAGTGTTAACCATGGGGGCTAAAACTCTTTCTTGGAAGAGTTGTTTATGCTGTCTTTGATTTATTTTCTGTCATTCTTTCTTAGACATATATCATCTAATTGCTTTTACCAAGGTTACCAATGGTGAATGCACCCTATTGATTGCACTGGATTTGTCTGCTTCTTTTGATTCAGATGATTAAGCTGTTGCCATTAAAATACTTGCTTTGGTTAGCTTACACACCATCACATTTACCCTGATTTTGTCTTCTCTCTCAAGCTCTCCTTCTCAGTATCAATAATCTCTTCTCCATGGCCTCTAAATATCGACATATCCCAGGGCTATCTCTCTCTCTGCACTTACTTTTTTGGTGATCTCCATCCTAGGATATCCCTCTGTTTATTTAGATTATCTTTAAATTTTCTCAATAATTATACTTTTGTATGTAGAGGATTTGCTTAGTCATTGTTAATTTCTTGGCATTTAAATTTTTGATCCTACAATGGATGTTATCTCTTATTTTTTCTAAATGGTTTTTCTTTTCTATACTATACAATTAAATTTTAATGTTAACATTTTATTAAAAAATTGCCTAAATTTATTTATAATTATATATGGTTTATAAATATAATAGCTTTGCGGTTTATTTTTAATTTTCTATGTATGTGATCATCACATCTATGTATGACATGATTACATCTTTTATTTATGAAAAGTCTATAATTATTACACACAGACCAATGAAAGTTTGTATTTTCTAAAAATTTTTCAAGTTTTTAAAATTGAAGTGTAGTTGACATACAATGATATATTTATTTCAGGTGTGTAATTTATAGATTCAATAATTCTATACATTACTCAATTTTCATAAGTTTAGTCACCATCTGTCATCATATAACATTAAAATATTATTGACTGTGTTCCCTATGCTGTACTTTTTATTTCTATGACTTATTTTATAATTTTAAGTTTATAATTCATAATGCCCTTCACCTGTTTCAGCCATTTTCCCCACCCGCCTCCCTTCTGGAAACCATCTCTATATTTGTTCTCTTATGTAAGAGTCTCTTTTAGTTTTTTGTTTGTTCATTTGTTATTTTTTTTTCAAGATTCCAAATATATGAAATTATATAGCAATTGTCTTTCTTTGACCTATTTTTCCTAGCATAATACCCTCTAGGTGCATTCATGTTGTCACAAATAGCAAGATCTTTTTTTTTTTTTAATGGCTGAGTAATATTCCATTGTGTGTGTGTGTGTGTGTGTGTGTGTGTGTGTGCGTGCGCGTGTGTATGCATACATACATACCACTTCTTTACTCATCTATTGAAAGACAGTTCCATATCTTGGCTATGGTAAATAATGCTGTAATGAACACAAGGGTTCATGCCTCTTTTCAAATTAGTGCTTGTGTTTCCTAGGGTAAATATCCAGTAGTGGAATTACTAGATCATATGATAATTCTATTTTTAATTTTTTTGAGGAACCTCCATACTGTTTTCCACAGTAGCTGCAGCAATTTACATTCCCATTTACATTTACATTATTTATTTACATTTACGTTATTATTTATTTATTTGCTATTCTGACTAGTGTGAGGTGATATTTCTCTGTTTTGATTTGCATTTCCCTCATGATTAGCAATGTCGAGCATTTTTTCATTTGTCTTTTGGCCATCTTATGTATTCTTTGGGGAAAAAAGTCTATTCAGATCTTTTCCTTATTTTCTTTTTTTAAAAGTTTTTCTTTTTTTTATGTTTATTTATTTTTGAGAGAAAGCACACGCAGGGCAGGGACAGAGAGAGAGGAGATGCAGAATCCGAAGGCAGACTCCAGGCTCTGAGCTGTCAGCACAGAGCCAGATGTAGCGGGTAGCACTCCACTGGCACACACAACTGTGAGATTATGACCTGTGCAGAAGTCGGCCACTCAACCTACTGAGGCACCCTGGTGCCCCTCTTCTGCTTATTTTCTAAATCAAGTTTTTTGTTGTTGTTGTTGTCGAGATGTGTAAGTTACTTATAGGTTTTAAATATTAACTTATATTGAATATATCATTTGCAACTATCTTTTCCATTCAGTACATTGACTTTTTGTTTTGTTGATAGTTTCCTTTGCAGTGAAAAAGCTTTTTATTTTGGTGTAGTCCCTATAGTTTATTTTGCTTTTGTTTCCCCTACCTGAGGAGACATTTCTATAAATATGTTGCTAAGGCTGATATCCCAGAGATTATTGATTACATTTTCTTTTAGAGTTTTATGGTTTCAGGTCTCACATTTAGGTGTTGAATCCATTTTGAATCCATTATGTTTGTGTATGGCATAATAAAGCAGTCCAATTTTCCCAGTACCATTTATTGAAAAGCCTGTCTTTTCCCCATTGTATATTCTGGCCTCCTTTATTATAGATTGATTGACCATATGCATAGGTTCATTTCTGTGCTCTGTCTCTAATTCCATCTGTGTATATTTTTGTGCCAGTTCCTGTTTTGATTACTGCTGCTCTGTAGTATATTTTGAAATCTGAAATTGTGATACTCCCACCTTTGTTCTTTTTTCTCAAGATTGTTTGGCTACTTGGGTTTTGGGGGTTCCATACACATTTTAGGATTATTTGTTCTAGTTCTGCGAAAATACACTTAATATTTTGATAGAGATCACATTGTAGCTATAGAGCACTTTGAATAGTATGGGAATTTTAAAGATGTTAATTCTTCCAAAGAAAAGCATGGTATATCTTTCCACTTGCTTGCATCATCTTTAATTTCTTTCATCAGTGTTTTATAGTATTCAGGTTATAGGTTGTTCCATCTCCTTGGTTAAATATATTCCTAAGTATTTTATTCTTTATGGTGCAGCTGTAAATGGAATTGTTTTCTTATCATTTTTTCTAATTCTTTAACTTTATTGGGAAAATATTGATCATAATATTCTCTTTGTACTACCCTTTTAATTTCCTTTATTTTTGCTGTGGTGCTACCTCTTTTATTTCTGGTATTGAGTATATGAACCCTCTCTTCTAGATTTGCATTTATCAAATTAATTAGTCTTCTGAAAAACAACTTTTCACTGTTGATCCTCTCCATTTTTTAATTTTCTCCTATATCATTATGTTTTTCTCTTACCTTATTCAGTTTCTTCTAATTCTCTGGGTTTAATTTACTTATGTGCCTATTTAGTTGCAAGATCCTTAACTCACTGTTTTTCAGCTTTTCTTTATTTGCATAAGTCTAGACACAGATTTATCTTCATAAACTTTATTTTTTTTTTAGTGTTTATTTTTGAGAGAGGTGGGGAAGGGGCAGAGAGGTGGGGAAGGGGGAGACACAGAATCCAAAGCAGGCTCCAGGCTCTGAGCTATCCACACAGAGCCTGAAGTGGGGCTCAAACTCACAAATGGTGAGATCAAGACCTGAGCTGAAGTCGGACACTCAACCGACTGAGCCACCCAGGCACCCCAACTTTAAAATCACATTTTTATTACCATTAAATTTAAAATACTTTTAACTCCCAACTTGATTTTTTTTTGACCCATGGTTAATCAGAAATATGCAACTTAATTAGCAATATTCAGATTATTTCTAAACATTTAGAAAATCTATGGTTATCTCATTGATTTATAAATGTATTCCCCAGTGGTTCAAAAACATACTCTATGTGATTTAAAATTTTTGATATTTGTTAAAAGAACTTAATGGTCCAATATTTAGTGGACTTTAAAAATATTTCAAATTTACTTATTTTTTGGCACTAGATTTTGTAGATATTGATGAATCAAATTTTGTAATTGCTTATTGTAGTTAATTCAGTTTGTTTGAACAAAACATTTATTTACTTTTATTGTGCTTGTTTCTTCATTTACTGAGAAAGATGTCTAAAAAATCTATTATGATATTGGACTTGCTAGTATATGTATTTTTGCCATTTTAATTACTATGTGTCTTTGTGTGGACCTACTTGGGTATATTTTTAGAAGTGGGGGGAATCTCTGTGCCTCTGGAATATGGATATCTGTTTCCTTCCCAGATTAGGAAAGTTGTCAGGTATTATTTCTTCAAATAAACTTTCTGCCCTCTTTTCTCTCTTCTTCCGGGATCCTTATGATGCAAATGTTTTTATGCTTGATGGAGTCACTGAGTTGCCTAAGACTATACTCAGTTTGCATACTTTTTTTTTTCCTCCTCTCATTTGTTCATCTTGATTACTTTCCATTACTCTGTCTTCCAGGTCATTAATTTGTTCTCTCTGAATCATCTGGTCTGGTATTTATTCCGTCAAGTATATTTTTAATTTCACTCATTGTATTCTTCATCTCTGATTGGTTCTTGTTTTATCACTTTGTTAAGGTCTCATTGATGCCCTCCACTCTTTTCTCAAGGCCAATGAGTACCTTTATGATCACTACTTTGAATAGACATGTATGATACATACTGGAACTCTGAAAAAAATTCACCATCAGTCATTTCACTTAAATCCATTTTGCTTAGGTCTCTTACTATGGTTTGGTCCTATTCTTTCTTTTTGGACTTCCTGTTCTCTCCTCATTTGTCTCACTGTCTGTGTGTCTTTCTCTGGGTTAGGAAAGTCGGTCTGTCTCTTGTTCTTGAAGGTAATGGCCTTATGAAGAAGAGGTTCTGTAATGTCCTGCAGTGCAGGGAAGCCTGCCCCAGGACCTGGCTCTTCAGGGAGTGTCTCCTATGCGTGTTGCCTATGCCCTGCTATTGATTCCTGCCCTCTATTCTTCAGTCTATTTGTCTTCAGAGGCTCTCTTTGCCTATTGTGGGCAGCACTTGTCCCTGGACATTTTCACAAGGTATGTGCTAGTCTATCTGCAAAATGAGACATGTAGGCACTGCTGCCACTGGAACTGAGGTCCCACAAAATATGTAGGCAGAGAGACATATTGGTGGAGTTTTTGGTGCTCTTCTGGGGGAGGGGCCCTACATTGCTGAGGCTGAGGTATATGTGACTGGGAAGGGCATATCTGCCAAAGCATGGGGCAAGTGTCAGTGGCATGCTTGTTCCCACAGGTGGCCTTGTGCTCATGCTGGGGTCAGGGCAGGGAAATGGCACCTGCCAGGTCCTTTGTTCCTGAAGTCGTGTCTCCATGATCCCTGCCTCTCTAAACCATGTTCTGAGATGAGTAAATAACTCCCTCCCATCTGCCTCTCAGGTTTTTCAAACTGTTGCTTCCACCTGTAGCTCAGCTGGCTGTCTATCCTACTGTCTCTTTAAGGGCAGGGACTCTGCTTCCTAATGCCTTCTGGGCTCTCCCAGCCTTGAGCCCACAGATATTTTAAATTCCAGGCTTTAGGTCCTGCTGGTTGTAAGAACTCAAGAGATTTGGCCCCTCTTGGTTTCAATGCCAAATATAATGGGGATTTGTTTTCCCCACACAGGCTCCCCAGTTTGATAGTCTGTTTTTCTCCGTCTCCATGCTACTGTTCCCTTCTCTACGGCAGAAGGCTATACTCCATTTGACTCCCAACCTGCATCTTTGTCTTTCCTACCTTCTTAGAAATGGCCTCTTCTCTACCTTTAGTTGTAGGGTTTGTTCTACCAGTCTTCAGATTGCTTTACGGGTTATTTATGCTGATGTGAGTGTTACTTAGTTTTATACACAGGATGAGGTGAGATTAGGGTCCACCTACTCTGCCGCATGCCCAGCCTTCACCCTTTCATGATATATTTATAAATAATGCTTAAGGAGCTTGCCTTGCTGTTTTCATGAATTCTCTTAGGAATTATATTACCTTCATGTCTTTTTTACAAGCCTAAATTTTTAAGCAAGAATGTTTAAAAATTTCACACTTCTATGTGAACAAAAGACATCATGTGAGGTAATGATACCACCAGGAAAACCTGCCTAATATTTAGACCCAGTAGTTGTTCTCAACATGGCACAATCAAGGAATATACCAGTCTTTAAAGATTATACGTATAGTTTTTACTTACAATATAATTTTTCATTATCTTTTACGAAGGCGTGTACACATCAACATAACAAGCACTTACCTCCCTGTAGGTAAAACACCAAAACTTAAAGTCAGAAAAGAGCTGGAAGACACAAAATGACAATATAAGGAAATAGATACTAAATAAATACTTATTCAGTGAATGTGTGTATAGGAAAATATGACATGAGAGAAAAAAGACTCATGATCTCTATTTTATGAAGGCATAGTGATAATATTTTTATTCAAAAAATACAAATTCAGGATTCACTAAGACTTACAAAAACAAATAGAAAACAAGCAAATAAAAAGTCTAAATGGGTCTAAATCTGAGATCATAACTCAATTAGCTAAATTATAAGAATTCCTTCTGTGTGTGAGGAAATATGCTATCATTTTCTGTAGATTACTTATTTGAATTCCCACAAAAATTATTTAAGAAAATATTAATTCCATTTTATTGATGAAGACAATTGAGGTTTAGACATTAACGTGGCAGAGGTGACATAGCCATTTAAAAGGATACTGGAGACCATCTGTTTCTGGAGATAATAATTGATTCTTACTCATAAATTTAGATTAAATTTTCTGAATATTTATAACAGTAAACCTCAGTTTCAGTTCAGTTGATTAATGAACGATAAATGTAACTTGATGACTATATGAATCAGTAGCTTTGAAGTTTGACTTGTAAATGGTACTATGTACTGTCTATGTAGAATAAATCTGAGGGACATTCTGGCTGTACCAAATGAATTTTTCATTAGTTCAGTATAAACAGGAAAAGTATAAGTTAGCCATCATTTATACATATCATAAGAGAAAAATAATTATAAATATTCCCCAATTATTCCCAATTCTAAAGGGAATAATATAACTATGTATATTACACGCAGAATGCAAAGTCATAAAATTCCTACATTATTTACATATTATTGGTTGAAAGTTTATGTGCAGTTTTATTGGAACAATGTGACAGCTGCATGGCACCATGGTCAAAAGGTGAAGAACTTCACTGAGGGACATATTAATAAAGCACAGTTCAGCAAATTTGGGTATTGCAAAATAATACACACATTTGAGGTGAGATCTGAGTAAGCTTTCCATTTTTTTTTTGTTGCTGTCAATCTGTTAAAAGAGAGGCTTGTCATCTTTGTTTAAAAAAGTAAGAATGCTTTCAAATTAATGTTTTTGTGACAAAGTAGACTGTTAAATTGTCTTCTGAATCTTGCAGTTTGACCATTAATCATATAAATACGAAATGGTAACATTGAAGATGCAGGTTTCTAGCTATAACAAAAGCAACCTTGTCACAAATGTCAGTTATATATTCAGCAAGAAATATGAAAGTAACACAGCATTATTTTGGCTCTAGGAAGGACTTACTCAATACTGTTCACTAGAAAATACATTTTTAGATTATTTCTGTTGAGAAATCTGGCAGTTTATCTTTCACTTGCAATATCCCATCCCTCACTGCCATATGTCTGAGGAAGGACCTACAGAAATTGGTCAGAGGTCTCCAATAAAGCTGTATCTCACCTGGATGTCATCCTTCCTAGTATTCATTTTGTACCTGAGGCATACAAAATATTCTTAATTATGGAAAGATGAACACAGAAACTTCAACTGGATTCATAAATGTATGTGTATGTTTTAGAAGACTTCAAAGTACGGTACCTTAAAAAAGACACAAAACCATATGATAACAGATCTTTTTTAATATCTGGATTAACTAATCATATTGCAAGCCTTAAAATCTGTTAAAGGTAGTGTTCCAGAAGGATTTGCATTTTCTTTTCTTTATTTCCATATTGCTGCAGCATTTTAGTCAGTTTAACTATTTTACTACCTCAAATAAACTACCCATTTACATTTATATTTTAAAAACTCAGAAGTTTTGCTAACAATTTATTATTCTAACAAGTTTTATTATACTTCCTTTATTCTGTTAGATCCTTGGGTATGGATTAGTTGCCCAATAGAGACTTTGAGAGATTATCCAGGTAAGGGCAGTGTTTCTGTGCTTTTCCATCTTCTTGGTTTCCATTTCCTTCATTTAGGCATTTTAAATAAAATTTTACAGGGTTTGAGTTATTCACCAAACAATGTGTTATCCACACATTATTTGAAGACAGTATTTAAAGTGACCCTCACCCAGGCATCTTTTTCCATATTCCATAGAATTCTTACATGAATGAATAAATGTAATTTTATTGTAGCTTTAGTTCCTGTCTTGATATATGTGTTCTCTTACAGAATGCAGTAAGGCTTTATCATATCAATGTAGGCAGTAAATACATCAATGCCATATATGAGAAAGAACATATAACTATTGACTTTATTAGTTTAATATTTATATTCTTTATGCCTTCAGGAAAAGTGACTAAAATTAAGCTCTTTCTTGACTCTTTGATTTTTATTTACTTTTTCAAGAATATCTCTATAATACCATTGTGTATTTTCTTCAAAGCTTTCTTAGAACAAGAAAGGAAAATGCTACAAATTGTGTGTTAAAAGTAATACTGGGATATGTATACTCAGATGTATTAAAACATCTCTTATACTATTGATGAACCTTGGTCTCTTAAAAAAGTAGAGCCATAAATAGGTATCACTTTCCACTCTCTTTTATCTAGATTCCTTTATAAAGAAATCTATTGCCAGAGTAGTAAGGTTTGAGGTGATATCTCATTGTGGTCCTCAGGCAATTACCGATGTGTTTTTTTTTTTTTTTTTTTAATACTATAAATAAGTTTGGATTTTCTAGAGTTTTATATAAATGAATTCATGCAGTAAGTACTCTTTACTATGTGGATTCTTTCACTCAGTATAATTATTTTGATATTTATCCAAGGTTCAGTATGAAAAATAGTTTATTCCTTTTTAGTACTGAGTGGTATTTTAAAGTTATTGTTGTTTTTGTTTTTTTTCTTAAGCAATTATATAAAGTTTCTCAGGTTGTATCTATAACACCATAGATAATGTTCGAAGAATGTGTTTTCTTCAGTATGTTATATTGTTAAAAAAAGACATCCCTACAATTTAGCCAAATTCGTACACTCTAAATTAAAAAATCTTAGAATTCAGTTGGTATCATAATTGGAACATTTGGTATTTTGCTCATGTATAGCAAAAATGCATATTTAAAGAAATGCACAATAAAAATAAAGTTCAATAATATAGTTCTCCTGAGATACTGAACAATAACCAATTATAAAATGACCTGTTATAAATGAAATAAAGAGATAAATGGCCAAAGTAAAATAAGAGAGATAATTTTGTTGATAAACATCAGGATTGCTATTTTCTAAGCAATAAGATTGAGATGTATTTCTATTTAGGCCTTAACAGTGTGATTAATAAATAAGTTCACTTGCTAAAAAGATCAACAGTATGCCAAAGTTTTCAAACAGAACTTCAGTTGGCAATATACTTTCCTGATGTAAAGTAAGAAAAAAAGTAAGCAAGATTATTTGAATTGATAATTATTGAGGGGGAACCCAAACCATTTTTTTAAATGTTTTCACTAGAAAATTATTTTATGCCTGCTAGGCATGTAAATTGGGCTGCCATCTGGCTTTCAATAATATTATGATTCTCTAATGATTCCGTGAACAAACCATACTCACTCAAATTAATTATAAAAACTCAAATAGTCACAAACAAAGCTTCTGGTCTTCCATATGATCGGCACATCCTAGAACCACTTAAAATATGGCTGTGCCAATTTAAAGGTACATAACAGTAAATGGAAAAAAATTTAAAAGGAAATGAAGATGTAGTCATTAGGTAAGAGAAGCTTGCGAATGGAGTATTCAGATTTTGAGAGTTTCAAGCAATTATCAAAAGTAATATTAAGCTATAATATATGAGATAAACATAGTGATACAGTTCTACATGTTCAACACACATACTTAAGATTCGTTTTTTTTAAAGTTTATTTATCTTTGAGAGAGAGAAAGCAAGCGGAGGAGGGCAGAGAGAGAGGGAGAGAAAGAATCTCAAGCAGCCTCCATGCTGTCAACACAGAGCCTGATGTGGGGCTCGCACTCACAAACCATGAGATCATGACCTGAGCTGAAATCAAGAGTCAGATGCTTAACTGGCTGAACCAACCAGGTGCCTCTTTAATATTATTTAAAATAAGATGCTCAAGTATGAGAACAGATATATTATGAACAAAGCACTTAGTAGGGTGTGAGGTTTATATTCTACTGGTTTGTCTACCAGTATTTATTCATTAATTCAGAAATCTATAAATTTTCATTATGAATATATGCCAAGATGGGTGTTGATACTAAATTTGTAAACAAAACAGATATACTCTGTCTTCATGGAGTTTACAATCTAGTTGTGATTCAGGAAATAAACATTTATTGATATCACTGTTGTCACTTTTTGTGATTACATATGAGATAAAGAAATAACAGGACAGATTATACTGGGCTGTTGAAAGCCTGTGTGAGAAGATTAATTTTAGCTGAGTTTTGAAAGAACAGTTTACATGAATATAAACACAAAATACAGGAAAACTGTTCATTTAAGGCAATATTTTTAAAAACAATTTTCTTTTTTAGTTTATAAAATTGTCTTTTCAAAAATACATCTGTATAAATTTACTAAATATTAACTATGTAGTTATAGGTACTTAACTAGTTATAGGTACTTATAGAGTTTAAGTTAGCAAAACACTTAAACATGCAATTAAATTGGTTCATTTTAAAGTTTAAAATATCAACCCATATTTTATTCTGAGCAAAGATTCAATCCTTGAAATAAAGTAAATGAAATTATAGTAACAAGATGCTGTAGTATTCAGTCCTATGTATTTGAATATCACTTGACATTTCCAGTAAAAGTCTGTTTGAAATCCAGGGTGTATAAAGTACCCTAGAGTCAAATTCATGTCTAGTACTTTAAACTCATAAGAACCAAATTAAATCCAACTACTTACTAAAATATATTTTGCCTAGTCTCCTTGCCTATTCTGTTAAAAATGACACCTTACATACAGTTTCAAAATTTCAGGGTGTGTAATAGCTTTTCCTCCTTTATCAATTGTTTGCAAATTTAAAAGTTTGAGTGAGTGCACGTCTTTATTACTGCTTATCAATTAGCTTTCGTTAACATGGCCACCAATGTATTGAAATGCTTCTCTGTCTCTTGCTTCAGTGTCTCTCACAGGCGATTGCATGCTTACTAGTCATCCATGGCTGGCTTCAGCTCCTTCAAATAAACCACTTACACTAGTCCAAAAGTAAGTTTACTAAATTGTAGTCATTCTGAACTTGTAAAAACAGCTTCTGAAAACACTCTACACTTTTCTGTTGTCTTGGGCATTACTACTTTCTGTTTTCTTCACTCATCTATCAGGAACCAATATTACACAAAATTAAGTCTTTGAAGATTTATTATTTTTCTTAATAGAATAACTTTTAAATGCCAAAGATTTTCATATCTCTCTTGTAGAATTTATGGCATTTCACTTAAATTATATTTAATAGCATGCATTTTATTTTCTCCTAATAAGTTGTGAGTTTGAAAAAAAACAAAGAACTTGAATAGTATCTTGGATGAAGTTCTAATTATTGATTTTTCATAGAGTTGAATTTTGGGAATTAAGTAAATTTCCAAAGAGTTTAATTATTTTAATGTTTTTATTTTTGAGAGAGAGACAGAGTGCGAACCAGAGAGGGGCAGAGAGAGAGGGAGACAGAATCTGAAGCAGACTCCAGGCTCTGAGCTGTCGGCACAGAGCCCCACAGGGGGTCTCGAACTCACAGACTATGAGATCATGACCTGAGCCAAAGTCAGACCCTCAATGTATTGAGCCACCAGATGCCCCCAAAGAGTTTAATTTAATATAAATGACAACGTAATATCAACTTGAACTGTAGTGTATGTTTTGGTGAACAGAGAATTGCTTAAAAGACCTTTAAACAAGAATGGACTGTTGGGACACCTGGGTGGCTCAGGCAGTTGAGCCGCTGACTTTGGTTCAGGTCATGATCTCACAGTTTCTGAGTTCGAGCCCCGTGTTGGGCTCTGTGCTGACAGCAGGGAGCCTGGAACCTGCTTCAGATTCTGTGTCTCCTTCTCTCTGCCCCTCCCCTGCTTGTGCTCTCTCTCTCAAAAATAAATAAACATTGAAAAGAATAAGGGCGGAAGATGGGGGCGTAGGAGGATGCTGGGCTCACCTTGTGTCCTGCTGATCACTTAGATTCCACCTACACCTGCCTAAATAACCCAGAAAACCTCCAGAGGCTTAGCAGAACGGAGTCTCCGGAGCCAAGTGCAGACGAGAGGCCCACATAAGAGGGTAGGAAGGGCGGTGAGGCGGTGTGCGCTCCACGGACTGGCGGGAGGGAGCCAGGGTGGAGGGGCAGCTCCCCAGCCAAGCAGACCTCTGGAGTCTGGCCGGCAAAAGCGGAGGGGCCGGACGGAGTGTGTTCCCACAGCAAGCGCGACTTAGCGTCTGGGAGGTCATAAGTTAACAGCTCTGCTCGGAAAGCGGGAAGGCTGGAGGACAAAGGGAGGGAGAGCTGCTGAGCCCCCAGACGACAGAGCTCAGTTTGGTGGGGAACAAAGGCGCTCACCAGCGCCATCTCCCTCGCCCATCCCCCAGCCAAAATCCCAAAGGGAACCAGTTCCTGCCAGGGAACTTGCTCGCTCCACGCAAACACCCAACTCTGTGCTTCTGCGGAGCCACCCCTCCGGCAGCAGGTCTGACTCCCTCCCGCTGCCACAGGGCCCCTCCTGAAGTGGATCACATAAGGAGAAGCGAGCTAAGCCTGCCCCTCCTGCTCCCGTGCACCTTGCCTACCCACACCAGCTAATACGCCAGATCCCCAGCACCACAAGCCTGGCAGTGTGCAAGTAGCCCAGACAGGCCACGCCACCCCACAGTAAATCCCGCCCCTAGGAGATGGGAAGAGAAGGCACACACCAGTCTGACTGTGGCCCCAGCGGTGGGCTGGGGGCAGACATCAGGACTGACTGCGGCCCCCCCCCCACCAACTCCAGTTATACACCACAGCACAGGGGAAGTGCCCTGCAGGTCCGCGCCACTCCAGGGACTATGCAAAATGACCAAACGGAAGAATTCCCCTCAGAAGAATATCCAGGAAATAACAACAGCTAATGAACTGATCAAAAAGGATTTAAATAATATAACAGAAAGTGAATTTAGAATAATAGTCATAAAATTAATCGCTGGGCTTGAAAACAGTATAGAGGACAGCAGAGAATCTCTTGCTACAGAGATCAAAGACTAAGAAACAGTCACGAGGAGCTGAAAACCGCTTTAAACGAAATTAAAAACAAAATGGAAACCACGACGGCTCGGCTTGAAGAGGCAGAGGAGAGAATAGGTGAACTAGAAGATAAAGTTATGGAAAAAGAAGAAGCTGAGAAAAAGAGAGATAAAAAAATCCAGGAGTATGAGGGGAAAATTAGAGAACTAAGTGATACACTAAAAAGAAATAATATACGCATAATTGGTATCCCAGAGGAGGAAGAGAGTGGGAAAGGTGCCGAAGGGGTACTTGAAGAAATCATAGCTGAGAACTTCCCTGAACTGGGGAAGGAAAAAGGCATTGAAATCCAAGAGGCACAGAGAACTCCCTTCAGACGTAACTTGAATCGATCTTCTGCACGACACATCATAGTGAAACTGGCAAAATACAAGGATGAAGAGAAAATTCTGAAAGCAGCAAGGGATAAACGTGCCCTCACATATAAAGGGAGACCTATAAGACTCGTGACTGATCTCTCTTTTGAAACTTGGCAGGCCAGAAAGGACTGGCACGATATCTTCAGTGTGCTAAACAGAAAAAATATGCAGCCAAGAATCCTTTATCCAGCAAGTCTGTCATTTAGAATAGAAGGAGAGATAAAGGTCTTCCCAAACAAACAAAAACTGAAGGAATTTGTCACCACTAAACCAGCCCTACAAGAGATCCTAAGGGGGATCCTGTGAGACAAAGAGACATCACTACAAGCATAAAACATACAGACATCACAATGACTCTAAACCCGTATCTTTCTATAATAACACTGAATGTAAATGGATTAAATGTGCCAACCAAAAGACATAGGTTATCAGAATGGATAAAAACACAAGACCCATCTATTTGCTGTCTACAAGAGACTCATTTTAGACCTGAGGACACCTTTAGATTGAGAGTGAGGGGATGGAGAACTACTTATCATGCTACTGGAAGCCAAAAGAAAGCTGGAGTAGCCATACTTATATCAGACAAACTAGACTTCAAATTAAAGGCTGTAACAAGAGATGAAGAAGGGCGTTATATAATAATTACAGGGTCTATCCATCAGGAAGAGCTAATAATTATAAATGTCTATGTGCCAAATACCGGAGCCCCCAAATATATAAAACCATTACTCATAAACATAAGCAACCTTATTGATAAGAATGTGGTAATTGCAGGGGAATTTAACACCCCACTTACAGAAATGGATAGATCATCTAGACACACAGTCAATAAAGAAACAAGGGCCCTGAATGATACATTGGATCCGATGGACTTGACAGATATATTTAGAACTCTGCATCCCAAAGCAACAGAATATACTTTCTTCTCGAGTGCACATGGAACATTCTCCAAGATAGATCATATACTGGGTCACAAAACAGCCCTTCCTAAGTTTACAAGAATTGAAATTATACCATGCATACTTTCAGACCACAATGCTATGAAGCTTGAAATCAACCACAGGAAAAAGTCTGGAAAACCTCCAAAAGCGTGGAGGTTAAAGAATACCCTACTAAAGAATGAGTGGGTCAACCAGGCAATTAGAGAAGAAATTAAAAAATGTATTTTCATTTTCGTTTGTTTCCATATAACAATCCAAACGCTTTGGGACGCAGCGAAGGCAGTCCTGAGAGGAAAATACATTGCAATCCAGGCCTATCTCAAGAAACAAGAAAAATCCCAAATACAAAATCTAACAGCACAACTAAAGGAAATAGAAGCAGAACAGCAAAGGCAGCCTAAACCCAGCAGAAGAAGAGAAATAATAAAGATCAGAGCAGAAATAAACAATATAGAATCTAAAAAAACTGTAGAGCAGATCAACGAAACCAAGAGTTGGTTTTTTGAAAAAATAAACAAAATTGACAAACCTCTAGCCAGGCTTCTCAAAAAGAAAAGGGAGATGACCCAAATAGATAAAATCATGAATGAAAATGGAATTATTACAACCAATCCCTCAGAGATACAAACAATTATCAGGGAATACTATGAAAAATTATATGCCAACAAATTGGACAACCTGGAAGAAATGGACAAATTCCTAAACACCCACACTCTTCCAAAACTCAATCAGGAGGAAATAGAAAGCTTGAACAGACCCATAACCAGCGAAGAAATTGAATCGGTTATCAAAAATCTCCCAACAAATAAGAGTCCAGGATCAGATGGCTTCCCAGGGGAGTTCTACCAGATGTTTAAAGCAGAGATAATACCTATCCTTCTCAAGCTATTCCAAGAAATAGAAAGGGAAGAAAAACTTCCAGACTCATTCTATGAAGCCAGTATTACTTTGGTTCCTAAACCAGACAGAGACCCAGTAAAAAAAGAGAACTACAGGCCAATATCCCTGATGAATATGGATAGAAATTTCTCAATAAGATACTAGCAAATCGAATTCAACAGCATATAAAAAGAATTATTCACCATGATCAAGTGGGATTCATTCCTGGGATGCAGGGCTGGTTCAACATTCGCAAATCAATCAACGTGATACATCACATTAATAAAAAAAAAGAGAAGAACCATATGATCCTGTCAATTGATGCAGAAAAGGCCTTTGACAAAATTCAGCACCCTTTCTTAATAAAAACCCTTGAGAAAGTCGGGATAGAAGGAACATACTTAAAGATCATAAAAGCCATTTATGAAAAGCCCACAGCTAACATCATCCTCAATGGGGAAAAACTGAGAGCTTTTTCCCTGAGATCAGGAACACGACTGTGATGCCCACTCTCACCGCTGTTGTTTAATATAGTGTTGGAAGTTCTAGCATCAGCGATCAGACAACAAAAGGAAATCAAAGGCATCCAAATTGGCAAAGATGAAGTCAAGCTTTCGCTTTTTGCAGATGACATGATATTATACATGGAAAATCCGATAGACTCCACCAAAAGTCTGCTAGAACTGATACATGAATTCAGCAAAGTTGCAGGATACAAAATCAATGTACAGAAATCAGTTGCATTCTTATACACTAACAATGAAGCAACAGAAAGACAAATGAAGAAACTGATCCCATTCACAATTGCACCAAGAAGCATAAAGTACCTAGGAATAAATCTAACCAAAGATGTAAAAGATCTGTATGCTGAAAACTATAGAAAGGTTATGAAGGTAATTGAAGAAGATATAAAGAAATGGAAAGACATTCCCTGCTCATGGATTGGAAGAATAAATATTGTCAAAATGTCAATACTACCCAAAGCTGTCTACAAATTCAATGCAATCCCAATCAAAATTGCACCATCATTCTTCTTGAAACTAGAAGAAGCAATCCTAAAATTCATATGGAACCACAAAGGCCCGAATAGCCAAAGTAATTTTGAAGAAGACCAAAGCAGGAGGCATCCCAGACTTTAGCCTCTACTACAAAGCTGTCATCATCAAGACAGCATGGTATTGGCACAAAAACAGACACATAGACCAATGGAATAGAATAGAAACCCCAGAACTAGACCCACAAACGTATGGCCAACTCATCTTTGATAAAGCAGGAGAGAACATCCAATGGAAAAAAGTCTCTTTAACAAATGGTGCTGGGAGAACTGGACAGCAACATGCAGAAGGTTGAAACTAGACCACTTTCTCACACCATTCACAAAAATAAACTCAAAATGGATAAAGGACCTGAATGTGAGACAGGAAACCATCAAAACCTTAGAGGAGAAAGCAGGAAAAGACCTCTCTGACCTCAGCCATAGCAATCTCTTACTCGACACATCCCCAAAGACAAGGGAATTAAAAGCAAAAATGAATTACTGGGACCTTATGAAGATAAAAAGCTTCTGCACAGCAAAGGAAACAACCAACAAAACTAAAAGGCAACCAACGGAATGGGAAAAGATATTTGCAAATGACATATCAGACAAAGGGCTAGTATCCAAAATCTATAAAGAGCTCACCAAACTCCACACCCGAAAAACAAATAACCCAGTGAAGAAATGGGCAGAAAACATGAATAGACACTTCTCTAAAGAAGACATCCGGATGGCCAACAGGCACATGAAAAGATGTTCAACGTCGCTCCTTATCAGGGAAATACAAATCAAAACCACACTCAGATATCAACTCACGCCAGTCAGAGTGGCCAACATGAACAAATCAGGAGACTATAGATGCTGGAGAGGATGTGGAGAAACGGGAACCCTCTTGCACTGTTGGTGGGAATGCAAATTGGTGCAGCCACTCTGGAAAGCAGTGTGGAGGTTCCTCAGAAAATTAAAAATAGACCTACGCTATGACCCAGCAATAGCACTGCTAGGAATTTACCCAAGGGATACAGGAGTACTGATGCATAGGGGCACTTGTACCCCAATGTTTATAGCAGCACTCTCAACAATAGCCAAATTATGGAAAGAGCCTGAATGTCCATCAACTGATGAATGGATAAAGAAATTGTGGTTTATATACACAATGGAATACTATGTGGCAATGAGAAAGAAGGAAATATGGCCCTTTGTAGCAACGTGGATGGAACTGGAGAGTGTGATGCTAAGTGAAATAAGCCATACAGAGAAAGACAGATACCATATGGTTTCACTCTTATGTGGATCCTGAGAAGCTTAACAGAAACCCATGGGGGAGGGGAAGGAAAAAAAAAAGAGGTTAGAGTGGGAGAGAGCCAAAGCATAAGAGACTGTTAAAAACTGAGAACAAACTGAGGGTTGATGGAGGGTGGGAGGGTGGGGGCTGGGTATTGAGGAGGGCACCTTTTGGGATGAGCACTGGGTGTTGTATGGAAACCAATTTGACAATAAATTTCATATATTGGAAAAAAATAAATAAAGAAAATAAAAAAAATAATGGGCTGTTAATTGATTCTTCCTTAATTGATTCCACATTTATGTATAGATTTCTCACTACATGTACCGTTCTAAACAGAGATGATCCTAGATATTGCAATGAACAGGAACACAATGCTTCCACACCACGGTCACTTCTTAAATTGAAGTGGAATATCTTTCACACAGTAAGCATTGCAGAGTCTCTTTTAGTGTCCTTCCTAACAATTCAAGTGGGGTGTACTCAAGAACTTCATTATCACATTATAATCCTCCAAATATAAATAACTTTAAAAAAATGTTGACTCTTTTTTTTCAGAATACATAAAAAGTTTTATTTTTTTAAAGCTTTACTTAAATTCTAGTTATTTAACATATAGTATAATAGTGGTTTCAGGAATAAAATTTAGTGATTCATCACTTACATACAACACCCAGTGTTCAACACAAACACCCAGTGCTCAACAGGATAAGTACACTCCTTAATGCCCATCACCCATTTAGCCAATTCCCTCCCCCCACACACTCCTCCAGTAGTAACCCTCAGTTTGTTCTCTGTACTTAGGAGTGTCTTATGCTTTGCCTCCCTCTCTTTTTATCTTATTTTTCCTTTCTTTCCCATATATTTATCTATTTTGTTTCTTAAATTCCACATATGAATGAAATCATATGACATTTGTTTTTCTCTGATTGACTTATTTCACTCAGTATAATACATGCTAATTCCAACCATGTTGTTGTAAATGGCAAGATTTCATTCTTTTTGATCACCGAGTAATATTCCATTGTGTATATAAACCACATCTTCTTTATCCATTCATCAGTCATTGGCCTTTTGGGTTGTTCCATAATTTGGCTATTGTTGATAGTACTGCTATAAGTATTAGGGTACATATGCCCCTCTGAATCAGCATTTTTGTATCCTTTGGATAAATACCAGCAGTGCAATTGCTGGGTTGTAGGGTAGTTCTATTTTTAATTTTTTTAGGAACCCCATACTGTTTTCCAGAGTGGCTGCACCAGTAATATCCACCAGCATTGCAAAAGGGTCCCCTTTCTCCTCATCCTCACCAACATCTGTTATTTTCTGAGTTGTTAATTTTACCCATTCTGACAGGTGTGAGGTGGTATCTCACTGTGGTTTTGATTTGTATTTCCCTGATGATGAGTGATGTTGAGCATCTTTTCATGTGTCTGTTAGCCATCTGGATGTCTTCTTTGGAAAATTGTCTGTTCGTGTCTTTTACCCATTTCTTCACTGGATTATTTGGTTTTTGGGTGTCGAGTTTGATATGTTTGTTCTTTATAGATTTTGGATACTAACCCTTTATCTGATATGCCATTTGCAAATGTCTTCTCCCATTCTGTTGATTGCCTTTTAGTTTGGTTGATTGTTTTTTGTTCACTGTGCAGAAGCTTTTTATCTTGGTGAGGTTGAAATAGTTCTTTTTTGCTTTCATTTCCCTTGCTTCCAGATACATGTCTGGTAAGAAGTTGCTGTGGATGAGGTCAAACGGGTTGCTGCTTGTTTTCTCCTCTAGGATTTTGATGGTTTCCTGCCTTGTATTTATATCTTTCATCCATTTTGAGATGATTTTTGTGTATGTTGTAAGAAGGTGCTTCAGGTTCATTCTTCTGCATGTCGTTGTTCAGTTTTCCCAGCACCATTTGCTGAAGAGACAGCTTTTTCACCTAAGGAATTACAGCATCTGAGACCAGTGATGAAAAGCAAGTGAGCAGGTGGTAGGATAATTATGACAAGTTTACCAAACTAATAATTGGGATAAAATACTGTAAATTCTCCTTAAGTGTACACTACAAAATATGCAAATTAAAACATGTTATTCATACAATCATAGATAACAGCTGATATAATTCATTAATATGTTCACAAATGTCTCTTCAATGTTAATGAGATACTTTCGATTAACTAAACTTTTTTCTTCAAACTAGGCAAGCTTATGTTGAGTCACAAGAAGTTTTAAAATATTATTCTGATAGTTATAAAATATCAAAAAAAAAAGTTTTACTGTCTCCATTCCTAACTAGAGAGAGATTTCATGGGAAGGACACACAATGAATTAAAGATAACTTTATTTGTTATTTGACTAGCATAATTTTAGATTAATACAAATATTTTCAATAGATTAATATTTAAGTTAATTAAGTCATTTGTTATAACTTTATACTTTCACAGATTTAAATGAATAAAACAACTATAATGTGACTAAGGAACTTCCATTCAGGGTTCAAGTACCTCAGAGAGTTTAAGTTTGACAGATGGAAATAATAAGTAAAACAGCAAAGAAAAAAAGGTTGTTTGCCATAGTATAATATCATTCATAAATATCCAGCATCTAGCATGGGAATAGATGTTTTTTTCATAAACTCTGGTCCTTTTCCTGAATATTTCCCTTAATGTCACAAAATCATCTATTTATAGTTAGCAGTTCAGTTTATGAAAATTTAAAATACAGATCATGATACCTATCTTAGATAAATTATAATTTCTTCATTTCTTTCTAAAGGCCTCTGTTTCTTATTTGGTTAAGGGGTGTGTGTGTGTGTATGTGTGTGTATGTGCTTCTCTGTGTGTTAATTTTTCTAAATAAGTCATTTGTGGAAGTATTTTACCTAAAATCTTATTGGTTTGCCACAGTGTTTGAACACACCATGGCTAGCAGCCCTCATATGTATTGTTTTTTAAATTTTTATGTTAGTTTCGGGTATGTAATATAGTGATTCAACAATTCTATTCAGTGCTCTTCATAAGTGCACTTTTAATCCCCATCACCGATATCACCCATCCCCCACTCTCCTCCCCTCTGGTAACCATCAGTTTGTTCTTTATAGTTAAGAGTCATTTTCTTGGTTTGTCTCCTTCCCCCCCCCCCCCCCTTTGTTCATTTGTTTGAGTAAAATCATATGATATTTCTCTGACAGATTTATTTCACTTAGTATTTTGTCTCTAGCTGTATCCATGTTGTTACAAATAGCAAGATTTCATTCTTTTTTATGGCTGCATAACTTTCTATTGTGCATATATACCACATCTTTATATATTCATCTATCAATGGACACTTGGGCTGCTTTTATGTATTAGCCATTGTAAATAGTGCTACAGTAAACACAGAAGTGCATATATCCTTTCAAATTAGTGTTTTTCTATTTTTTAAAAAAATTTTTAACATTCATTTATTTTTGAGAGACGGAGCGAGACAGAGCACGAGCAGGGGAGGGGCAGAGAGAGAACGGGGGGCACAGATTATGAAGTAGGCTCCAGGCTCCTAGCTGTCAGCACAGAGCCCCACTCCGGGCTCAAACTCACAGACCATGAGATAGTGACTTGAGCTGAAGTTGGACGCTTAACTGACTGAGCCACCCAGGTGCCCCATGTTTTTCTTTTTTTTTTCTTTTTTCTTTTTGGTAAATAGCCTAAAATCTAGTACTTTCACTATGGGGTAATTCTATTTTTAATTTTTTGAAGAATATCCATATCGTTTTCCACAGTGGCTGCACCAGTTTGCATTCCTACCGACAGCGCAAGAGGGTTCCTTTTTCGCCACATCCTTGCCAACACTTGTTCATGTTCTTTAGTCTATTCTAACAGGTGTGAGATAATATGTAATTGTGATTTGATGTGCATATGCTTGATGAGGAGTGATATTGAGCAACTTTTCATGTCTCTGTTGATCATCTAGATGTCTGCTCGTGCTTTTTGCTCATTTTTAAATAGATTATTTGATGTTGAATTGGGTAAGTTCTTTATATATTTTGGATACTGACCTTTTATCAGATAGGTCATTTCCAAATACATTCTCCCACTCAGTAGATTGGTGTTGAGTTTTGTTGATTATTTCCTTCTTCTTGTGTAGAATACTTTATTTGGATTCAGTCCCAACAGTTTATTTTTGCTTTTATTTCCCTTGACTCAGGAGACATATCTAGAAAAATATTGCTATGGCCAATGTCAGAGAAATTACTGCCTGTGTTCTTTTCTAGGATTTTTTGGTTTCAGGTCTCACATTTAGGTCTTTAATCATTTTGAATTTATATTTGCATGTGATGTAAGAAAATACTCCAATTTTATTGTTTTACATGTAACTGTCTGGTTTTGCCAACACTGTTTGTTGAAGAGACTTTTTTTTTTCCCCATTAGATATATTTGTGGGTTTGTTTCTGGGCTTTCTATTCTGTTCTATTGATATGTGTCTATTTTTGTGCCAATACCATACTCTTGATTAGGATAATATATATTCTCTCTCTTTCTTTGTGTGTGTGTGTGTGTGTATATACACACACACACACATATATGTATTTTTATACATGTATATAAATAATTTCCCAGGGAAATTGTATTTGTGAAAGTGTGTCATGTTGGTACAAGCAGATCACTTAAAGATTACTGAAAACCCAAGAGTTTTACTGACACTAAAATTGGCAAGGCCAGTCAAAAGACATTTCACAGAAGCATTCATATTTATGAACCCATCTCAGAAAAAGAATATTTTTTATGGGGCGCCTGGGTGGCTCAGTCGGTTGGGCATCCGACTTCGGCTCGGGTCATGGTCTCGCGGCTCGTGGGTTCGAGCCCCACGTCGGGCTCTGTGCTGACAGCTCAGAGCCTGGAGCCTGTTTCAGATTCTGTGTCTCCCTCTCTCTCTCTGACCCTCCCCCGTTCATCCTCTGTCTCTCTCTGTCTCAAAAGTAAATAAACATTAAAAAAAAAAAAGAAAAGAAAAAGAATATTTTCCCAGAGAATATATGGAGACATGACAACAATTAATATCAATGTATTTAGGGAAAAAATTACATTTACAACACTTTTTTTTTTCCACTAAATTTATTAAATCATGAATATTTTGTGTGTGAACTGTGAAAACTGGTAGAGGTCGATTGTAAGCTAAATGTATAAACAAATCTGCAGGTAGACAGATGCATCCATCATAACTACTGCAGTTATAATCATTTAACACAAATATTTTTCAAAACTATGGGAAAATAGGAATTTTCTATCTTTAGTGGTTGATTTTAATGAATTTAGTTAAAGCTAGCCAGAATTACTTTCCATGTAGTGTGAAATTCTTTTTCTGATTTTTCTTCAGGCATGCAAACCTTGGGTGTCACAGTAGAGGCCACTGTAGACAAAGAGTAGGTTATGAGTATCATATTTGATTTCACTAGTTCCTTCTTCCTATTTCTTCTTTAGTTTCTACTGTTAGAGTCAGCTTTTTATTTAACATAGTCTAATATTTCTGTACTTAACAGTGCTTGGAAAATTTTACCCAGACATAGGTACTTTAAAAAGTTCTCAAACCTGTTTTCCATCTTGGTATTTTCTTCAGCATGGTTGACAGGTTTGTAAGTTTCAGCGAAAACCTCAACAAAATCCTTACTTTAACTTAGCAGAATCATTTTCAAGCAGAAAAAAAGCATGCCAATTACAAAGAAATACTATTTTTATGGTTATATGAAGACTCAGTTTGCAATAATAACTGCTGCACATTTCCCTCATATATTAAAGGCAGCCATGCATGATAAGAATAGGAATTCAGTGAAGCAACACAGGAAGCAGTGATCTGTAACAGTGCAGATTGCATTTCCTATGTACTGTAAAACAATACAGAAAAAGCAATATGAAATAAAGTGCAAATAAAATAACCATGTTTATTTCCATGTAGCATACTATTAATTTTGATAGGATAAAATCTGGAATTTTTTAAAGAATTTTATCTTTGGAAATAAAATAACTAGGCATCCACAAGAACAGTGTTACTTAGAATTTTTTGGTATCTAAGATATTTTTTTAAAAAACAGAACAAAACTAGGTGCTTTAATAAACCACCACAATTATTTCAGTTGACTATTACAATGTTTATTTATCTTATATCAATTTCCAGAGTAGGTCACATGACTCCCCTCCAGGGATAACTGTAGGATTTGATTTCATTGTGTCATGTGATTTCCTTATAACAAAATTCTTTACTTTCAGCCATACTGGTAGGAAAGAAAGGTCTCAAAGGCAAAATCCAAGAAAAATTTATTCATCAACCAAAACTATTCAGAAACCCTTAATCTACTTTTACTGATTTTGTGTCATGTATGCTTCCTTTGGTCGAGGAAGAAATATAGAATTTGAAAGTATTGAGGTAGTAGTTGTTTTATTTTTAACTTCATTTTATAAAAAAGGTTTATTAGCACCAAGGAAATAGGGATGACCTAAACTTTTAAATTTAATATATTAAGGTCTACGATAAAATAACTTCTCTTAAATTCTCCTACTCTAAACCAACAGAAATTAAGATGAAACACTGAAGGCATCAGAATAAAACCTCTACCATAGGTTTTCTTGCCTTTGTCTTCAGAGGCCAAAACATTCACCAAAGTATCCTAGTGTAAGGTATCCACATACCAAAGAGGATATAAATTCTAGCATCCTAACCATTCAACATTCATTCACAAACTCATCACCAATGTCTGCCTGGAATTGGCCAGGACTACATGCAAAGTCTCTTGGTTCCTGGGCTTAACAATGTATTTTCTTAAAATGCTATCAATTAAAGGAAGATATAATCCTATCTGAGATATAAATAATGCAGAAGTACACTTATTATTGATGGATTGAGCCCTAAAGTCACAATGACATGTGTATAAGAATAAGTAACTGCAGGCATTTTTGTAAATTATCAATTACTGTGTCCATTATTCTATTTATACTATTCAGTACAAGAGACCAGAAATTCCTATAATTCCTTTATCTCCCACTATTTATTCTTCCTATTACTCTGTTTGTACTTTCACTGTTCTGTGTTCATATTCTGTTACTACATAGTACCTGGAAAGTTTTCACTTTGTCTTTCAATACATGAATCTTCAACAAATCCCCTGTAACTTCAAATCACTAAATTGTATGCCTGAAACTAATGTAATATTGTGTGTCAATTATACTTAAACAATTTATACCATGCAAATAGAAGTAGAAAGTAAAACAAGTTAGCATTACTTACATCAGACAAAATATACATTAAAACAAAGACCATAAGAAAAAACGAAGAAGGACATTATATAATATTAAATGTGTTAATCCAACAAGAGGCCATGATAATTTTACATTATCTACGCACCCAACTAGGAGCACTTAAATACCTACAGCAAACATTAGCAGACATAAAGTCCCCTACTGTTATTGCATTACCATAAATTTCTCTAACACCCAACTTACATCAATGGATACATCATTCAGGCAGAAAATCAACAAGGAAACTATTTCTTTGAATGACACATTAGACCAGATGTACATAATAGATACATACAAACCATTACAACCTAAACCAACTGAATGCACATTCAAGTGCATATGGAACATTCTTCAGAATAGATAACATATTAGACCTTCAAACAAGTCCCAGTAAATTTAAGAAGACCAAAATTATATAATGCATCTTTTCCAATCACAATAGTATGAAACTAGACACCAATCACAAGAAAAAAATGAAAAACACAAACACATGGAGGCTAAATAACATGCTGCTAAATAATGAATGAGTCAACAAAGAATCAAAGAGGAAATAAAAAAAATACATGGAAGCAAATAAAAATGAAACTCAATGGTCCAAAATCTTTGGGACAGAGAAAAAGCAGTTCTATGATGGAAGTTTATAGTGATACAGGCCTACTTAAGAAGAGAAAGAAAAAGAAAGAAACAAAGAAAGAGAAAGATCTCAAGCAATTTAAACATATACCTAAAGAAAAAAAAATAACAAAGCTAAAGGTGAGTAGAATAAAATATATATATAATAAATATCTGAGAAGAAATAAATAGGAAAGCAAGAAGTGGTTCTTTGAAAAGATAAATTTTATAAACTCTTAGCCAGACTCATCAAGAAAAAGAACCCAAAGAAATAAATCATAAATTAAAGAGAAGTAACAACACTAAAGAAATATGTGCCAACAACTCATAAAGCTAGAAAAAAAATAAATTTCTAGAAACATACAATCTTCCAGAACAGATTCAGGAAAGAATAGAAAGTGTTAACACATCAATTATTAGTGACAAAATTGAGTTGGTAAACCAAAAATTTTCAACAAAAAGTTCAAAACTAAATGGATTCACAGATGAATTTATCAACCATTTAAAGGGTTAATACTTAGTTTTCTCAAACTATTCCAAATACATTTTACCATGCCAACATTATTCTGATATCAACCATAGACAAAGATTTTTAAAAAATGCAAACCGCAGGCCAGTATCTCTGATAAACATAAATACAAAAATCAACAAATCACTACCAAACTGCATTTTACAATTCATTAAAATGATCATTTACCACAACCAAGTGGGATTTATTCCAGGGATGCAAAAATGTTTCAACATTTGCAAATTTGTGATACACTTCACAAGAAAACAAAAAATAAATATCATATGATTATCTCAATGCAGAAAAAGCATTAAACAAAATTCAAAATCCATTCATGATACCTCTTAAAGTTTGTTTAGAGGAAATAGGCCACAATGTAATAAATACCATATATTAAAAACCCACAGCTAACATCATGCTCAATGGTAAAAAGAAAAAGCTGAGAGCTTTTCCTTTAAGATCAGGCACAAGACAAGGATGTCCACTCTTACCACTTGTATTCTACATAGGGCAGGAATTTCTTTGACATCAGTTGTTACATTTTCTAGATCTATCTTTTCAGGCAGGGGAAACAGAAGCAAAATTAAACTATTAGGATTCACAAAACAAAAACAAAAACTCCACACCTTTTGCACAGATAAAGAAATTATCAAGTGAAAGGGCAACCTACCAAATGGGAGAAGTTATTCACAAATGATATACCTGATAAGGGATTAATATCCAAAATATATAAAGAAGTTATACAACTCAATATAAAAAAAATCCAATTAAAAAATGGGCAGAGTATGTGAACAGACATTTTACCAAAGAAGAAATACAGATGGCTAACAGACACATGAAAAGAGGCTAAACAGGACAAATCGTCAGAAAAATCCAAATCAAAACCACAATAAACTATTACTATAAATCTGTCAGAATGGTTAGAATCCAAAGACAAGACAGATCAAGTGCTGGTGAAGATATTGAGAAAAAGGACCCTTGTCCACTGTTGAGAAGAATGCAAATTGGTCTAACTACTCTGGACAAAAGTATGGATGTTCCTCAAAAAATTAAACATAGAAATACCATATGACCCACTAATTCTACTACTGGGTATTTTATCCAAAGAACATAAGACCACTAAGTTGAAAAGTATATGCATCTTCATGTTTATTACATTATTTGCAATAGTCAAGATATGAAAGCAACTCAAGCTTCCATCAAGACATGAATAAAAAGTGATGTGTCTACATATGTATATGTATATGCATGTACACACACACACACACACACAAGAATATTACTCAACCCTAAAAAAAGGATGAGATCTTTTCATTTGCAACAGCATGGATGGACATAGGGGATATTATGCTGAGTGAAATAAGTCAGACAGAGAAAGATAAATGCCATAGGATTTCACTTGTATGTGGAATCTAAAAAAATATAAAAATAAATAAAAAGCAGAACTAGATCCATAAATATAGAGAACTAATGGTTGCCAGAGGGGAGTGGTATAGGGAATGATCAAAATAGGTGAAGGGGAGTGGGTGATACAGACTTCCAGTTAAATAATTAATAAATCTCTGGAATAAAAGGTACAACATAGGGAATATAGTCAATGGAATGTATGCACATTTTATGGCGACTGATGATAGTTACATTTGAGGCAAGCATAGCATAATGTTTAAACTCATTAAATCCCTATACTTAACACCTAAAACTAATGTATAATTGTGTGTTAATTACATTAAAAGTTTTCTTAAAAAATAAAATTAGCCAGTTACAGAAATAGAAAGAAAAATGAAAACGTGTGAAGAAAGCATACAGGACCTATGAGATAATTTTAGTTAAATGAATATACACATTATAGGAGTCCCAGAAGAATACAGGGAGAAAAAGGGCATAGAGATTATATATAGAAATAGTGACTGAAAACTTCCCAAATCTTAGGGATATTGACATCCATATTCATGAAGCTCAAAAGACCCAAGCAAGATCAACCCAAAGAAAATTATCACAAAACATTACCATCAAATTGTCAAAAGTCAAAGTCAAAGAGAATATTGAAAGCAGCAAGAGGAAAGGTACTTACCACATACAAGGGAATCCCCATAAGGCTATAAATAGATTTCTCAACAGAAATTACAGACTAACAGGAGTTGAATGGTATATTCTAAGTGCTGAAAGAAAATAACTGCTAAGTAAGAATACTATATGTGGCAAAGCCATCTTTTAGCAAAGCATGGGCAACAAAAGCAAAATAATAGACAAGTGGAAGAGAATCAAACTAAAAATCTCTGCACAGCAAAAGGAACAACCAACAAAATGATAAGGCAATCCAGAGTATGGTGGAAAATATTTGCAAGCCATACTTCTGATAAGGGGTAATATCTAAAATACATAAGCAACTCATAACTCCATGATAAGGAAAAAAAAACTTACCTGATTAATAATGGGCAAAATAGGGTGAAATTCTACCCACAAAGATGATGTTATTGGAAGGTGGGATATTACAAGATGGACAAGAGTGTAGATGTTCTTCAAAATTAAAAATAGAACTACCCTATCATTCAGCAACTCTTCTTCTGGGTATATATCCAAAGGAAATGAAATCATTATCTCAAACAGATATCTATACACTTCCATGTTTATTTTCAGCATTATTCATAATAGCCAATATAATGATTGAACCTAGGTATCCATCAGTGAATGAATGGATATAGAAATATATACCCCATACATATATATGTAGTGGAATATTATTCAGTCAAAAGCAACTTAGATGAAGCTGGAGGATTATGGTAAGTTAAATAAGCCAGATATAGAGACACAAATATTGTAGGGTTTCACTTATATGTGGAGTTTTTAAAAAGTCATACTCAAAAAAGCTGAGAGTACAATGGTGATTAAGAGGTGCTAGATTGTGGGAGAAATGGGAAGAGGTTGGTCAAAGAATATCAGATTTTATTTCTAAGCTGAAAAAGTTCTGGATATATAATCTACAGCATAATCACTATAGTTAATAATACTGTACTATATACTCCATATTTGGAGACTAAATATTAAGTGTTCTCCCCATGCAGACATAAGTAGTAACCATGCTAGGTGATGAATGTGCTAATTACCTTGATTATGGTTATTTCACAATGTATGTGTGACCGTGTGTATAATCATTACATTGTACATTGAATTTTATACGTCAATTGTACCTTGGTAAAGATAGAAAAAAGAAATCAAAAACATACAAAAAAAGTAAAGGAAAATGAGATTTCAGCAAAACAGAATCAGTTATATAGTCCACAAGTGAAATCACTTAAATTGTGCTATTTGAAAAATACTTGATTTTGTCATAGAGAATAATTCTGAGTGTTAAATACGATGGATAGATTTTATTTGATCTTTTTTTGATTTTACCTTATTTTATTTTGCTTTAATTGGTTGTTTTAATTTTATTGTTTTTATTATTCAAAATTGTTTTTACTTTATTTTTACCAAGTAATGAAGAGTAAATATTATTCTTATTATTTTTAATTGAGGACAAGTTATATATGAAAATATACAGCATACATACATACCATTAATAAGATCATAAATTCTTGCAACTGTCTCAGTTTGTTACATTTGTCCCACTCTAATTGTTAGCTGTGCCCTCTCTGTCTTTCAAAAGTAACATGTTTGGAAAATGAGAACATTTTTTCAACATTCATTGCAAATAAACTTGATGATGACTTAATCTGGCCATTTGTAGCAACGTGGATGGAACTGGAGAGTGTTAATGCTAAGTGAAATAAGTCAGGCAGAGAAAGACAGATACCATGTTTTCACTCATATGTGGATCCTGAGAAACTCAACAGAAGACCAGGGGGGAGGAGAAAGGGGGGAAAAAAGTTACAGAGAGGGAAGGAAGCAAACCAAAAGAGACTCTTAAATACCGAGAACAAACTGAGGCTTGATGGGGGTTGGGGAAGAGGACAAAGTGGGTGATGGGCATTGAGGAGAGAACCTGTTGGGATGAGCACTGGGTATTGTATGTTGACAATAAATTACATATAAAAAATTCATGAAATATTGGAAAATTAAATACTATTTTCTTTTTTCTTAATTTAATGTCAAAAGAAAACATGCAAAAATTGAAACCAGTCTCCTTTTTTACACCCTACATAAAAATAAAATTGATTAAATATCTAAATATGAGTCATGAAAACATAAACTCCTATAAGAAAACATAAGTAGTAATTTCTCTGATATCAGCTACAGAAACATTTTTCTAGATAGGTCTCTTGAAGCAATGGAAACAAAAGCAAAATTAAACTATTGAGACTGCATCAAAATAAGAAAAAAAACCTTTTGCACAGTGAAGAAAATCAACAACAAAAAAGACAACCTACTAAATAGAATATACCACGAATTATGTATCTGATAAAAGGTAATATTCAAAATATATAAATAATTTATATAACAACACCAAAAAAACCCACCCCACAAAAATTAATTTAAAAATGGGCAAAGGATCTGAAAACGCATTTTATGAAGAAGACGTAGAGATGGTCAACAGATACATGAAAAAAGTCTCAATATCACTAACCGTTAAGAAAAAGCAAATCAAAATCACAATGAAGTATGATCTCACACCAGTCAGAATGGCTAAAATCAAAACCACAAGAAATAACATGTATTGCTGAGGATGTGGAAGAAAGAGAGCACATATGCACTGTTGGTAGGGATGCAAATTGGCATTTGTATTGTGGACAGAAGTATGGATGTTTCTAAAAATTTAAAAATAGATATATGATCCAATAATTCCATTATTGGGTGTTTATACAAAGATGATAAAAACACTAATTTGAAAAGATATATGCACCCCTATGCTATTGCAGCATTATTTATAATAGCCAAGATATGCAAGTAACCCAAGTGTCCATTGATACATGAATGGATAAAGAAGTAATGCACATGCACACATGCACACAAACATGCACACACACATACACACACACTGGAATATTACTCAGCCATAAAAAATGAGAACTTGCCATTGGCAACAACATACATAAACATAATATGTATAATGCTAAGTGAAACAAGTCAGACAAAGACAAATACCATATGATTTCACTCATATTTGGAATTTAAAAAACAAAACAAACCAACAAAGAAAAAAGACAAACACACTCTTAAATGATGGGAGATGGGGGTGGTGAATGGGTGAAATAAAGGGGATTAAGAATGGTCTTATTATGAATGGCTGCAAATATGGTGGAGTAGGAGAACCCTAAGCTTGCCTTTTCCCATGGATACAACTAGATTACACTCAGCATCAGTGTAAATAATCCAGAAAACAACCCAAAGCCTGACAAAACAACTCCATAACTACAGGTAGAGAAGAGGCCACATTGAAGAAGTTAGAAAGGGTGAGAACACAATTTGGGAGCCAATCAGACCAGGGACATCCACAGTCAGGAGTTAAGGAGGTTACAGAGAAAGACAAAAATCACACTATCACATTGGGGAGACCACATGGGGAAACAAATCCTCATAACATTTGGCTTTGAAATCGAGACAGGCCAGATTTCATGAGTTCTTAAATTGGAGGTACTTAAAGCCTGGAATTTTAAAAATCTGGGGGCTCAGCTCTGGGAGAGCCCAGAGGACATTAGGAAGCTGATTCCTTGACTTTAAGGAGTTGGCATAACAAACAGCATGTGAAAATATAGCATAGAAACAGCAGTTTAAGCAATGCCTGGAAAATATGGGAATGAGGGTTATTTACTCAGAGCATGGCCTGGAGAGGCAGAGATCATGGGGAGACCCCTCCAAAAACAAAGGAGTTGGCAGGTACCATTTCCCTCTCCTATCCCCCCAGCATAAACACAGGTCTTCTTGTGGAAAGCAGAGCAGCCTTGACACTCACTCCTGAA
Organism: Panthera uncia; assembly: GCF_023721935.1. Taxonomy (NCBI): domain Eukaryota; kingdom Metazoa; phylum Chordata; class Mammalia; order Carnivora; family Felidae; genus Panthera; species Panthera uncia. The sequence continues at coordinate 97,023,614 of NC_064811.1, read as the reverse complement.
CTTGCTTATGCCAAGCCTTGTCCACTCTTCCAACCCCCATAGTTATTTCAGAATATCTGACCTTACCAGTCATGTTTGCCTCAGTCCAGTGCTTTATATACATATCCCAGAAAAACAGTGTAAACCAAACACCTCATCTCCCATTTTACTGGGCTTCAGTTCTGGCAGCAGTGGTGGCAGTAGTGATATATCTCAAGGAGATGAGTTCATACCTTATTAAAATTCACCCCACCCAGCCAGGGACCAAACACTGCTCAAAACAGGCAAAGCGAGCTTTTGCAGATAATAGGACTAAAGGAAAAGCAGCTAGGACTTAACAACAGAACACATGAAACATACATAGGAGATGCTTCCTGAGGTACCAGGCCCTGAAGAACAGGGGAAATGACACTGCAGGTCACTACAGGACCTCTTCATTATAAAGCCATTATCCTCAGGAGCAGGAGCTATATCTGACTTTTTAAAATGTTTATTATTTTTGAGAGAGAGAGCAAGAGAGCGAGAGAGCGAGTGAGTGAGCACAGTGGGGGAGGAGCAGACAGAGAGGGAGACGGAAGATCTGAAGCAGGCTCTGTGCTGACAGCAAAGAGTCCAACCATGAGATCATGACCTGAGTGAAGCTGGATGCTTAACCGACTCAGCCACCCAGGCACCCCTCTAGCTAACTTTCTTAACACACAGAAACAGATACAGAAAGTTAGACAAAAGGAGAAGAGAGAGGAATATGTCCCTAATGAATAAATAGGACCAAATCATAGCAAGAGACCTAAACAAAACAGAGATAAGTAATACGCTTGATAGGTAATTTGAATTGATGATCATAAAGATATTCACTGGCTTTAAAGAAAGAATGGAAGACATCAGTGAGACCCTTAACAAAGAGATAAAAAAGAACCAATCAGAGAAAACACAACAAATTAAACTAAAAATGCATGTAAAGGAATAAATATCAGGCTAGAGGAAGCAGAAGAATGAATTGATGGCTTGGAAGTCAGAGTAATGGATTGTAATCAAGCTGAGCAAATGACTGAGAAAATAATTTGGCAAAATGAGAATAGACTAAGAGAGCTCCTAGATTTCATCAAGCATAATAAAATTCACATTATAAGGAAAGAAGAAAGAAGAAGAGGAGGAGGAGGAGGAGGAGGAAGAAAGAGTAAGAGTAGGAGGAAGAAGAAGAAAAAGAAGAGGAGGAGGAAGAAAAGGAGGAAGAGGAGGAAGACAAGGAGGAAGAAGAGAGAAGAAGGGACAGAAAATTTATTTGAAGAAATAATATCTGAACACTTCCCTAATCTGAGGAAGGAAACAAACATCCAGATCCAGGAAGTACAGAGATTCTCCCCAAAAAACCAACCCAAGGAAGTCTACACCAATACATATAGTAATTAAAATGGCAAAAAGTAACAATAAAGAAAAAAAACCTTAAGGGGTGCCTGGATAGCTCAGTTGGTTAAGTGTCTGACTTTGTTTCAGGTTATGATCTCACAGTTCATGTGTTTGAGCGCTGCATTGGGCTCTGTGCTGACAACTCAGAGCCTGAGACCTACTTTGGATTCATTCTCTTTCTGTCTCTCTGTCTCTCTCTGCCCCTCCCCCACTCATGCTCTCTCTCAAAAATAAATAAACATTAACAAAAATTTAAGGAAAAAAAGGCAATAAAAGAATGCAGTTACAAACAAGGGTGACCCCATAAGGCTATCAGCTGATTTTTCAGCAGAAACTGCAGGCTAGAACTGTGTTGCATGATATATTCAAAGTGCTTGGGGCGCCTGGGTGGCTCAGTCGGTTAAGCGGCCGACTTCGGCTCAGGTCATGATCTCGCGGTCCGTGAGTTCCAGCCCCGCGTCGGGCTCTGTGCTGACAGCTCAGAGGCTGGAGCCCGGTTCAGATTCTGTGTCTCCCTCTCTCTGAACCTCCCCCATTCATGCTCTGTCTCTCTCTGTCTCAAAAATAAATAAACATTAAAAAAAAAAGTACTGAAAGGGCATTTTCAACAAAAAAGAATACTCTACCCAGCAAGGTTATCATTCCAAATAGGAGACAAACAAAAACTAAAGGAGTTTATGACCATTAAAACAGCACTATAATAAATATTAAAGAGGTCTCTTTAGTGTAAAGAAAAGACTATAAATGAGAATATGAAAAATAAATATATCTGTAAAATTAAGTCAAGGGAATTCACAAAAGGATATAGTATATGACACTATATACCTATGGTGGGGAAGGTAGTAAAACTGGGATCAAACTTAAGCAACCATCAACTTGATATAAACTGACACATGAAGAAGGTTTTATATATAAGCATAATGGTGACCACAACTCAAAAACCAGTAATCGATAAGCAAAGACTAAAGAGAAAGAGATCCAAATGCATTAGTAAAGAAAAACAGCTAATTATAAAAGGTAGAAAGAGAAGAAACAGAAAAACTATAGAAACAACCACAAAGCAAGTAACAAAATAGCAATAAATACATATCTATCAATAATTATTTGATGGGGCGCCTGGGTGGCTCAGTCGGTTGAGCGTCTGACTTCGGTTGAGGTCATGATCTCACGGTTTGTGTGTTCGAGCCCCGTGTTGGGCTCTGTGCTGACAGCTCAGAGCCTGGAGCATGCTTCGCATTCTGTGTCTCCCTCTCTCTCTGCCCATCTCCTACTCGCACTCTGTCTCTCCACAATAAATAAATGTTAAAAAAATTAAAAAAAAATAATTATTTGAATGTAAATGCACTAAATGCAACAATCAAAAGACATAGGATGTCAGAGTGGATAAAAAAACAAGATCCATCCATATGCTGCCTACAAGTAACTTGTTCCAGACATAAGCCACCTGCAGATTGAAAATTAAGGGGTGGAGAAACGTTTACCATGCAAATGGTATCAGAAGAAAGTTGAGGTAGCAAAACTATATCGTACAAAATAGACTTAAAAACAAAGACTGTCACAAGAGACAAAGCCACTATATAATAATAAAAGGGATAATCCCACAAAAAGTTATTACAATTGTATATATTTATGCACCCAACATGGAAACACTCAAATATATAAAATAGTTAGTAGAAAACATGAAGCAACAAATTGATAGTAATACAATAGAAGTAGGGGACTTTTACACCCTATTTATAGTAATGGACAGATAATCCAAACAGAAGATCAAAAAAGGAGTACCTTAGAATGATACACTGGAACAGATAGACTTAACAGATATATTCAGAACATTCCATCAGAAAACAATAAAATACAGTTTTTTTCAAGTGCACACGGAAAATTCTCTAAGATAGATCACATATAAGGCCACAAAACAAATCTCAACAAATTCAAAAAAATAAAAATCATTTCATACATCTTTTCTGACCACACTATGAAACTAGAAATCAACCACAAGAAAAAGTCTAGAAAAATAACATATATAAGTAGGTTAAATTATATTCTAAAAAAATACATTGAATGGGTTAACCAAGAAATAAAAGAAGAAATGGAAAATTACACAGAAACAAATGAAAATGAAAAACACAACAGTAAGAAATCTCTGGGATAAAGCAAAAGTGGTTCTAAGAGGGTAGATTATAGCAATACAGGTCTTTGTCAAGAAGCAAGAAAAAACTCAAGTGAACAAGAGAATCTCAAGTGAACTTTATACTTAACAGAGCTAGAAAAAGAACAAACAAACCCAAAATTAGCAGAAGGAAGAAGATAGTAGAGGTTAGATCAGAAATAAATGACATGGAAACAAACAAAAAATAGAAGAGATCAATGAAACTAGGAGCTTGTTTTGAAAAGATCAACAAAATTGATAACCCCCATTAAAACTCATCAAAAAACGTGAGTCAAATAAGAAAAATCACAAATGAGAAAGGAGAACCAACAAGAACACCACTGAAATGCAAACAGTTGTAAGAGAATATTATGAGAAATTATATGCCAACAAATTGGACAAACTAGAATAAATGGATAAATTCCTAGAAACATATAATGTACCAAAAGTGAAGCAGGAATAGAAAATCTGAACAGACTGATAACTAGCAAAGAAATTGAATAAATAAATTAAAAAAAAAAACAACTCCCAGATGGAATCAGAGACAAATTCTACCAAACATTTGAAGAGAGTTAATACCTATTCTTCTCAAACAATTACAAAAAAAAAAAAAAAAAAAAAAAAAAACAACGAAGGAAAAATTCCAAATTCATTCTATGAGACCAGCATTACTCTGATAACCAAGCCACATAAAAACACTGCCAAAAAAGAGAACAACAGATCAAATTTCTGATAAACATAGAAGCAAAATCCCTCAACAAAATACTAGCAAACTGAATCCAACAATACATTAAAAAAATCATTCACTACAATCAAGTGGTATTTACTCCTGGGTTGCAAAGGTGGTTCAATATTCACAAATCAATCAATGTTATATATCACATCAATAAGAGAAACTCTAAAAAAGATACAATTATTTTAATAGATTCATAAAAAGCATTTGACAAAGTACAACATCCATTCACAATGAAAACCCTTAACAAAGTAGGTTAAAGAGAACCTAAACATAATAAAGGCCTTGTATAAAGAGCTCACAGCAAACATCATACTCATTGGGGGAAAAACTGAGAGCTTTTCCCCTAAGGGTAGAAACAAATCAAGAATGTCTACTCTCACTACTTTTATTCAACATAGTACTGGAAGTCCTAGCAACAGCAATCAGATAATAAAAGGAAATAAAACCATCCAAATTAGTAAGGAAGAAGTAAAACTTACACAATTTGCAGATGACATTATACCATATATAGAACACCCTAAAGATGCCACCAAAAAACTACTGGAACTGATACACAAATTCATTAAAGTCACAGGATACACAATCAATGTACAGATATATGATGAATTTCCATACACTAAAAATGAGGCATCGCAAAGGGAAATTAAGAAAACAATCCCACTTACAATTGCACCAAAAATAATAAAGTGCCTAGGAATAAACTTAAGTGGTAAAAGACATATAACTCTGAAAACTATAAAACTTTGATGATAGAAATTAAAGACGACACAAAGAAATAGAAGGACATTTCATCCTCATGGATTGGAAGAACAAATGCCATTAAAATGTGTATACTACCCAAGCAATCTACAAGTTTAATGCAATCGCCACTGAAATACCAGTAGCATTTTTCACAGAACTAGACCAAACAATCCTACAAGTTGTATGGAACCACAGAAGACCCCAAGTAGCCAGGGCAATCTTGAAAAAAACAAAACTGGAGGTATCACAAATTCAGATTTCAAGTTATACTGCAAGCTGAAATAATCAAAACAGTGTGGTAGCAGCACAAAAATAGACACATAGATCAATATAACAGAATAGCAAACCCAGATATAAACCAACATATATATGGTCATTAATCTGAAAAAGTAGGAAAAAAATTGCAGTGGAAAAAAGACAATCTTTTCAACAAATGGTGTTGGGAAAACTGGACAGCTACGTTCAAAAGAAGGAAACTAGACCACTTTCTTACACAATACACAAAAATAAACTCCAGGTGGATTAATGATCTAAATGTGATACCTGAAACCATAATCCTGGAAGAGAACTCTGGCAGTAATTTCTTTGACATTGGCTGTAGCAACATTTTTTTTCTAGAGATCACCTTACACCTGTAAAAATGGCTAAAGTTAAAAACATGAAAAAAAAAACAATCATTAGCAAGATTGTGAAGAAAAAGGAACCTTCTTGCACTTTTGGTGGGGATGCAAACTGGTAAAGCCACTGTGGAAAACAGTATGGAGTTTCTTCAAACAGTTAAAAATAGAACTACCCTATGATCCAGTAATTCCACTACTGGATATTTACCCAAAGAATATAGCACACTAATCCTAAGGGATACATGTACCCCAATGTTTATTGCAGCATTATTTATAATTGCAAAATTATGGAAAATGCCCATATCCTTCAATAGATGATTGTATAAAGAAGATGCGGTATGGTTGTGTGTGTGTCTGTGTGTGTATGTGTATGCATACATCTATACACACACAATAGAATATTATTCAGCCATTAAAAAGAATGAAATCACGGGGCGCCTGGGTGGCTCAGTCGGTTAAGCCACCGACTTCGGCTCAGGTCATGATCTCGCGGTCCGTGAGTTCAAGCCCCGCATCGGGCTCTGTGCTGACAGCTCAGAGCCTGGAGCCTGTTTCAGATTCTGTGTCTCCCTCTCTCTGACCCTCCCCCATTCATGCTCTGTCTCTCTCTGTCTCAAAAATAAATAAACGTTAGAAAAAAAATTAAAAAAAAAAAAGAATGAAATCTTGCCCTATGCAATGACTTGGATACAACTAGAGAGTATAATGCTGAACAACCTAAGTTAGAGAAAAATACCCTATAATCTCACTCATATGTGGAATTCAAGAAAGAAAACAAGACAGAGAGAGAGAAAGAATGAGCGAGCAGGAAACAAATTCTTAATTACAGAGAACAATCTGATGGTTACCAGAGGGGAGGGGCTAGGGGAATGGCTAAATAGGTGATGGGGTTTAAGGAGTACACATGTCATGATGAACATGATGATGATTATGTAGGAAAGTGTCAAATTACTATATTGTACACCTGAAACTAATAGAACACTGTATGTTATCTATACTGGAATTAAATCAAAAGAGTACATTTATTGTGATAAGCACTGAGCAATATAAATAATTGTTGAATCATTACATGTTCATCTGAAATTAATACAATACCATATGTGAATTGTATGTCAATAACAACCAGATAAACAGTATTGGAAGATTAAATGCTATTTTATTTTTGCTTAAGTGAATGTTACAGGGGAACTTACATTGCAGATGCAACTTATTTGGTTTTATAGTTCCCAGGTGTTAAGTTTATTTTCCTTGATTTATATGATTTTACTGAAATATAAATCAGAACTATATCCATTGTGGATACCATCATACTATATCATTAAACAGACAGATGGTATGTTTCTTTTTAAACATTAGAGATAATACCCTATACACAATGGGAAACATAAGTTCAATGGCTTCATTAAAAATAATTAAAACATTAAATACAACACTGCTTAAGGGAATCAAAAGTTTTATAAATATTGTGTGCTTATTTGGGATTGTAAAACAGACTCTGAAATGAAGTTCACTCTTCAAAAGTAGTCATTGGATATATGTTTACATATTGTATAAATGTTTAATAAGTATACAAGTTCTCACTTTCAAAATGTTGAATTTATAACTCTATAACCAATGAAGATATTAATTTCTGTTCTCCATGCAGCAAACATTTGGAAAGGAAAAACTGAAGTGTGATTTTTTTCTACTCTTAGAAAAGCATTAAAAGATTTCAACTGCTAAGTTTAAATTCTTTATGTCTGAATGGTGTTGATTGTATTTTTCTGTACCAAAATCTGTAGATTTTTCAAGGAGGGCTACACTGCTCTAACTTCTCCCAGCTCACTTTTAGTTGAAAGTCTTCAAGTATGGAAGTTATCAGCCACTCATGATGTGTCTTTAATGCCTTTGGTGGTGGGTAGTTGCTTTCTGTTGGCTACCACACCACTTTATGCCCTACATCTTGATGCAATAATCTTTTGGATCCTAAAGGGCTTGCAATGTCAAAGGAGCAAAATCTTCTGGTTTCAAAACTCCATGCAGTTTGCAGGTTGCAGAATTCTACACAGTAGTTAGTGCACATTCCCATGTGTGGTGCTATAAATCAAAACATGCTGTAGAGTACATCTGCAAACTTTGGAGTATAGGGAAAAAAGAAGCTTTTAAATAAGTAATAACAGTAGGTGACAACAGCATCTGAATTATACATGAGTCCTGGGTAGCTTTTCAATGGCATCAGCTTTGCTGGAAATCCAAATAGAAAGAGTTAATTTTCTTCACACTGATATTTTTAAAAAGTATAAATTATGTGTCACTTTGGTTTCCCTTCCCATATTAGAATTTATCAGTTTGACACCTTATTTGCCTTCTAGTGACTAGTACAGTTATTCCCCATCCTGTTGCCTTTATACAGATGCAGTCTTCCATACAAGGTCTCCATTTTTTTCTAACAAGATTTTGTATTATGCTGATTTCCTAGCTATGTGGTATGTGGATGAAAAAGGACTTGGAAAGGTGGAATCTAAACTAAGATATGAAGTAAATTCAGTCTAAACCATGAAGTGCACAAACCTGTGTCCTCGAACAGGGCAAGCAGTTCACTATCAACTGAAGGAGCGGTGTCCTCATCTTTGTTTACAAGGAAACCCACTAATGAAGAGAACCATCACTTTCTAAAAGTTCATCACCTTCACCCACCTGCCTTAAAGTCAGTTTGAGGCAGAGAGAGATAAACAGATGTAGGGGAAGTGGTGGGAGTGGGCACTTCAGAGAGAGGAGGAACGTTCTACAAAACTCAAATTGCCTTTACAACTTTCACTTCTGCTTCCATTTTTCTCAATCTTTTCTTCTGGTTATTACAATAATTAAATATTTTTTACATGATTTTCATCTCACAGTAAGGAATTTGTTTGGGATGATTTCTAAGAATCCCAGAAAACACACTAATTTATCCAAATCAAAAGAACCATCCTTATGCAACTGAATTTTCAAAATATGGCATAGAGATATTGATTCTTTAAGAGAAACACCTGAAGGCAACATTCCTGGCTTTCCATAAATACAGTGATCCTGATGGAATTTTAGAACCCGCATTACTCATGATTATTCAAATGGTAACATCTTGATTTTAGAAAGAATAGTCCATCCAGCTAGTATTCCAAAGAGTGTACTAGAGAGACCCCCCCTTTTTTTTATAACTCAAGGTCTTTTATCTGACTGTTGTGTCATCACAAACCTTCATTTGATCTGCTCAGTTCAGGAATTTCCACACATTTGATCCTCAACACCACAAATATAACTAAAATCAAAATCTCCTCTCAACCCAGAAAAAATATTCACGAACACAAAAGAGAAAGAAAACATATTTTTTTATTCAAATAGGCATTAAACCATGTGATATGCATCACAGGCAATCTACTAAGAGATTGCAAAAACAGAAATATTACCCTTTTATTTAGGCAGATACAACTAATAACATGTTTTCAAAATCAACAGTAACATAGTAAGAGGACTTAATATGTAACAAGTTACTTGTTACATAACAAGAGGACTTGATATACCATTTGTCACACACAGTTTATTCTAAATTGATAACTGGGGTTATCATCTGTGCTAGCTAATTGGCTTTATCCATAGGAAATGAAAATTCTCATATTTTTATAACTGGAGGTAGTTTTGGATTCTGGATTGAGATGGCCACCAAATTTAGACTTCTAGCCTCCCACTGAAATGAGGTAATAGGAGCACAATCTCCCTTGGTAATATTTTAGAGATGGTCTTCAAGTCCTTGAGAAAGTCATTCCTGGGTTGCAACACTGGTAGAAGTTTTGTGAAAATATTTACATATCAAAGAGGGCAGAGAAGGAATTTACAATTGAAATCTTTTAAAAGTAAGTGCCTTAAAAGAAGAGGACAGGGAACTCTGTGGTTAGGTCTGGGTGAAAGGGAAGTCAGGGACCTAAAGTCAGGAAGAAACCTGTCTAAGTTGAGAAACATTAAAGACCTTGTGGGCATAGGCATCCTTGTACTTTAGCATCTTTTTGTGCAACCTAGAGTTATTTTCTAGGTATTTTATATTTTAGTCATTTTTTTATAGAAATAAATTATTTTTATCCTGATTTTCAAAGTTTTCTCAAAGCAATTATACTGTTGATATGAATCTAAGCCTAATAACATAGTATCTTTACTTACTTTTTATTTTTGGTGTCACCCATTTCTTGGGCAACACCTTCCTTTAAGTAAAAGTAGAGCCAGAAATTAGACTAAGATTGACCATGCTATCTGTATAGTAAAAATTGATACCCAAAAAGAGTGTCACATTTTCAAAGTAGAAATTAATTAAAAGTCAGAAATCACAAAAATCAATCTAGATATGTTTCATAAAGTAATTAAAACTATCATTAAAATGTTTGTATCTCTGTTTTTCTAACCCCAAAATACCTTGCTCTTTTTCAATACATACTATCTAAATGTATTTTGTTCTATGGTTGAAAATAATTCAGGTAAGCCTCACTTAAGTTTATGTATGTAATAAAGGAAGTGGAGCTTAAATATTTTTATTTCTAAAATCAAAAAAAATGTTTTAAGAGAGACTGAGTTTATTTCATTGACTTAGTCATTTTTTCCCACAATACATTTTAATTATTTTATTTTGAATTTAGTTTTCCTTTAAAATTCCTCACATTTGGAGTGACATCACCATGATAGTAATAAAGGTTTATCTTAACTTTGTTCCCCCTCAGAACAGTTCGTGGACATAAACAGGAACATAAGGATGAGGCTAAAGCATTCCCCTGCATCAGAGAAACCAAAAAAGACTGAATTAGACACATAAGAGAAGAGTTTATACACTGACAGAATTGCCTATCACCAAGGCTGGCACAGTACTATGTCAAGAATTCATTCCTGAACCTACAGTTCCTCCAGGGTAAAAGAGACCAAGGTGGACCTCCATTTCCCTCAGCATTGTGGGTCACTTCTAGGGAGCTCACACTTTGGTCTCACCCCATAGGGATTACAATGAAATCTATAGGGTTTGACCTCAGAATCTAATTGTGATGAGGAGATGGGAGAAACTTGCAACAACCAGCACTTTGATCTTGGCAGACCAAGTTCCTACCTGCAGTGCCCAAGCAGTAGTCCCAACCAGCAGCTTTGATTATCTGCAGAGCAAAGTCAGGGATACAGTTTGACCAGGGAACCCAGCAGTGTGCAAATATGTCTGATATGGGTTCTCAAACAAAGAGCTATTTGGCCCTGGAATCTGGTCTGTCCCTGTCTAGCAGGGACTACACTGGCCTACTATCAGTGTAGTTTCTAGCCCCATGTAGCTAGAAAAGGTGGCAACACCCGGAATCTGCATATCTCAGAAATCCTCCAGAAGAGAGTAAGGTGGACAGAACTAGTCACCTTCAGGGCAAAGCCTGTGGCAATGTTTGTCCAGGGAACTTGGGGCATGGGCTAGTTTGATTGAATACCACACCAGGCTTGGAGATGGTTCACCCACTACACCCAGGCAGGGAAACTGATTCATAGCCCTGCCCATTTATGAATATAGCTTTCAGCCTGCATGACCAGGCAACCTATTAAAACAAATAGAAAACTATATGATCCATTCAACACCCTTGCTCACAGTGGCACTCAAATAGAAAGCACAGTTTGTGGCTTTTTTCAACTGTGCAGCAGAACTGGTGGCCTAGTCTGGGCAGGGAATTTGGTGTACAATCTTGGATAAACAGGGCCTTCAAACAAGCTATGCAGGCCCTAGACCCCATCCTGCTGTTCTGCCAGGACAAGAAAACTAAATCCCAGCCCCATCTAATGTGAAATATAGCACCCAAATATAGACATGACCATCTGGTTAGTTTTATCATAGAATCCAGGCAACAACAGAGATGACATTATAGCTTTTCTTGGGTGGGAAACCAAGCCAGCAGTCCTATCCAACTGTCTTGTGCCAGTAGCAGCCCCCACACCCTGACCTTAGAGCTCAGTGGCCTCACTCAAACAATTGGCCCTGAGAGCAAGCTCCACTAGCAGACATGTCTAGACACAAACTCAGCTGATCGTTATGTACTCTCTGCCAAAGTGAACCAGTAACATCCAACAAAGAAGGTTTACTCAAATTTGCAGATACCAATGTAAAGAATTAAGAATAAAAGAAAAATGGATAACCATCATATGACCAAAGAAACTAATAAAGCTCCAAAAGTGACCCTAAAGAAATGGAAATCTATGAATAATCAAAATATTCACAAAGATCCACATTAAGAAATTTAATAAAATAGAAGAATGCAAGGACAGAAATTAAATAATATCAGAAAAACAATCCATGAGCAAAACAAGAAGTTCAGCAAAGGAATAGAAACAATAAAAAAAAAAAAAACTGGAAATTTTAGAAGTAAGACATAGAATGCCCACAGTGAAGAATTCAGTAGGGAGTTTGAAAGCAAGCTCAACCATACAGAAGAAAGAATCAGTCACTGAGAGAATGAGGCATTTGAAATAATCCAGGCAGAGGAGCAAAAAGAAAAAAAAAGAATAAAAAACAGTTAAAAGCCAAAGTACTTATAGAACATGATTAAAAAAAATCCACATTATGAGAATTCCAGAAGAAGGAGACCAAAGGACAAAATTACATTTAAAGCAATAATGACTGAAAATTGCCCCAACCTGGGGAAAGAAACAGAAATTCAGATACTTCAGGCCAAGGGATACAAAATACATTCAACCTATTTTAGGTTAAACCCAAATGTGGCTATTCCATGACAACACTGTATGTTAATTAACCTGAATTTAAAGAATAATAAAAAGCAAATGTGGCTACACAAAAGCAAAATATAATTAAATTGTCAAAAGTCACTGAAAAATTTTGAAGACAGAAAGAAAATATAGACTTAACACATAGGAAAAACCTTATAAAACGATCAGTAGAATTCTCAACAGAAATATTTCATACCAGTAGATAATAAGATGATATATTTTGGAACAAACCAAAAAAAAAAAGTCTCACCAAGAATTCTATACCCAGCAAAACAGTCCTTCAGAAATGGAAAGTAGAGTTTCCAACATGTAGAAAAGCTGAGGGAGTTCATCACCACTAGACCCACCTTATAAGAAATTCTAAAGGGAACTCTCTGAGGGGGTAGTAAAATTACACTAATTTTATCATAAAAACATCAAAAGGTATGATAAAAACTCACTAATAATGGTAAATAGGAAGTCCAAGTTAGATTCTATAATATGGTAATGGTGGTGTTCAATTCAATTACAATTCCAGTTTAAAAGTCAAAAATAAATATAAATAAAGTCACATAATGATAAAGGAGTCAGTTTATCAGGAATGTATAATAATTATAAATATTTATGCACTCAGCATTAGTGTAACTATATATATATATTTATATGTTTATTTATATATTATGTATATATATATATAAAGCAAAACTAACATAGTTAAAAGGCAACATAAACAGCAACACAGTAAGAGTTGGGGACTTTAATACCCGCTGTAAACAATTGATGTCATAAAAAAGAGAATCAATAAGAAAACAGTGGATTTGAGCAAAACTATAGAGTAAATATACCTAACAGACATATACAAATATTTTGTCTGAGCAACAAAATACTTATTTTCATCAAGAACATATGTTAGGCACAAAACAATCTTAAAAAATTCAAGAAGACTGAAATCCTACTAAGTATCTTTTCTATTTTCATTACATATTCAGAGATCAATAACTAGAGAAAAACTAGAAAATTTAAAAATACATGAAAATTAAAAAAAACACTCTCATTAGAAACCAATGGATCAAAGAAGAAATTAAGGAAGAAATAAAAAAAGGTATCTTAAGAAAATTAAAATGGAAATAAAACATACCAAAACACATGGAATGTAGAAAAAAGTTCTAAGAGGGAAGTTTTTAGACATAAGAACATTGAACGATAACAAAGATTTCAAACAACCTAACTATATGCCTAAAGAAACTAGAAAAAGAAGACACCAAATTAGCAGAAGGAATAATATAATAAAGATTAGATCAGGAATAAATACACAGAGGGTAGGAAAAAAATAAAGCAAGATTAACAAAATAAAGAGTTTTGTTTTGAAAATATACACAAAATTGACAAATGTTAGCAAGACTAACCAAGAAAAAAGAAAATTTAAGTCAAAAAATTATAAATGAAAAAGAATACATTACAACTGATACCAGAGAAATACAAAAGTTCATAAAAGCCTTCTGACTTCTTTCCCAAAGAAGTTATACAAAATGACAATAAGTACATAAAAGGATGCTAACTAATCACTAGGTAAATGTAAATCAAAACCACAATAAGATATCATTTCATGCCTTTTAGAATGGCTATCAATAAAACAAAAAGAGGTAATAAATGCTGGAGAAGATGTAGAAAAAAAGGAAACCTGTGGACTGTTGGAAATGTAAACTGGTACAGCTGTCATGGAAAACCGTATGGATGTTTCTCATAAAATTAGAAATAGAACTACCATATGATCTAGCAATTCTGCTTTTGGTAATATACCCAAAGGAAACAAAAACACTGTGTCAAGGAGATATTTGCATCTCCATGTTCATTGCTGCATTATTCCCAGTAGCCAAGATCTGGAAACAACCTAAGTGACCATCAATGGAGGAATGAATAAAATACTTGAGATACACAAACACATACACACACATATGAGATCTATATGCACACCCACATATATATACATATGCTATTTAAAAAAATTAATGTTTATTCATTTTTGAGAGAGACAGAGACAGAGAGAGAGAGAGAGAGACAGAGAAACAGACAGACAGAGTGTGAGTGGGAAAGGAGCAGAAAGAAAGAGGGAGACACAGAATCAGAAGCAGGCTCCAGGCTCTGAGCTGTCAGGACAGAGACCAATGAGGGGTTCGAACTTACAGACTGTGAGATCAAGACCTGAGCTGAAGTCGAACACTTAACTGACTGAGCCACTCAGGCACCCCTATAATACCTGTGCTTTTTCAAAAAAGTATTCTGGTGATTGATGGTGGGAATTGTGGAGGATATACATGTTTGGGGCAAGGACTATATGGGAAATCTTTGCATCTTCCTCTCAAATTTTTTGTAAACTTAAAATTGATGTAAAAAATAAAATCATTAAAAAATGCACAAAAACACATGCTACCCAATGTTCTTATTTACCTATTTGATCATACTTATCTTACATGTTATCTCATTCTTTAAGTTATTTTGCATTATAATCATAATATAATCAATGAAAACAAAATGCATATGGGCAAATTAACCACTAACAAATTTAAATACTTATTATTTTTATATAATAGATTATATAATAATTGAATATCTAAATTTTATTATTTCATACCTATTTTGAGATATACTATCATAAACATAAAATATTGAAATTATTTCCAATAGAAATAAAATAATATGTGTAATTTCTTCTATCCTTCAACTATACATCTGAGAATGGAGGTAAAAAGGCTATTAATATTTTATTTGAATATTTGTCAAGTAAGAAAAACTAAAATAGTTGAAAAATTTTTTCATGCTATTTTTCCATCCAAAGCATGGTAAATACTTTATTTTAGTCCATAAATGTAGCAGTGTTATTTTAAAATTGTTACTTACAATTTTTCTTCTAACTAATAACACCTAAACCTGGCTAAGGTTTTAAGGGAAAATATTGTACTCAGCTCTGCTACAACTAAAATACTTGAATACATATGTTTCCTCAAGCATAGCATTAAAGCAATTGCTCTGTGAGACTCAGAAATCTATAGAATTGTCACAAATGTCCTAAGTGCAGCATTATGAAAATACTGTATTTTACTAAATGGAACCATAAGACTTCCTGCAAGTCTTAACCTCTGTTAACAGAATTATTTTTAGATCGAAAGTAATTTAGAACATGTTTTGACATCTTTTTTTAATAATTACAGATATGTAAAGTCTGAATGCTATTGCAGGCAAATAAATTAATTAAAATATTATAACTAGTTTGAACTAATATTTGACAGTTTTCATTATCCATGCAGGGATCCTTTATTATTTTCATGCGTGTCATTTCTGGTTATAGTTATAATAAAGCTACACTACAGTAATTTTTCCTCACATTTGTGATAATGATGTATTACTTTGCTTTCTTAAAGCATTTACATTCTGAACATCATTCTTTATGGCTTTCTATGAGATACCAAAAATGTTTTCTTTTTGGTACCCTACTGATTTTAACAACATGCTTCTCCCACTCAATAATTGCTTTGTCTCACAAGTTTTAATAATAAAAATTTATTACTGAACTTTTTCTTAGCTGCTATGTACTTCAAGGAAGGTTTCGCCTCTCATCATTGTCCTTTACTGATCCCTGGCAATAACATTTAAAAGGACTATTTTTAACCTTTTACTTTCTGTACCTTTCCATTTCTCTCTTTCTTCTCCAGCTTTTTTCCATTCTAAATATTTTTAAAATACAGCTCTAGGTACCCAGCTCATAAAATCATCTTCAAACTCTACCATTCCAGAAAAAAATAATATTAACCATTAATCAAGTAGATTAATCAAACTAATAACTAATACATTATAGTAGGCTGTTACTTAGGTCACTGTCAACGAATTTCCCAGTGCTTATTCCCTTTTCTAGTCCCCTATCACACTGATTCTAGTTGCTTCAAGTCTGTTTCAACAATAGAATATAGTAGAAATTATACTGGGCCAGTTTTGTGGCCAAAACTTAATTGTCTTAGATACTACTGTCTTTTCTTTTCTTTTTTTTTTTCCCGTTAGCAATACTTTGTCTAGGAGTACTCTCTCTTATAGTCCTGAGCCACCTGGAATGAAGTCCAGTAATCTCCCTTGGTAAAGAAGAAACTACGTCAAGAAGCCCTAGAGAATAAAATACTATAGAGAAAAAAAAAAAAAGAGAGAAGAAAATAAATGTCCAAAGAAACAGTAAGGTACCAGAAATGCAGCACCAGCTACAGATCCAGTTGTTATGTTATTCTGTATTAGGCACTCCAAGAGCAACCAATAAAAGATCTGCTCCAAGCTATCTGTGACCAAGCTAGCCCAATGAATCATGGTATATAACAGCAACAGATAACTGGCAGTGTTTGGTACCTAAAAGCAGACTGCTGACATAAAAAAATTTCTTAACTCTGTGGCTCTGTGTTTGTGAAGAGGGGTTGAGAAGAGTGCCAAAGTCTCAAAAAGATGGTTGAAGACTTGAAAAACAGTAAGTAAACAGTTATTCACATCTGGGAGAATGAAGACTCAAGAGATGTACTGGAAGAACGATTGGCAAAACTGTAACTCAGAGTAATAGGCAATATAGAAAGGCAAACTAATGAATTTGTGAATCAGCAAAGGAGACTAGAGTGTCAACAAGCTCATGGAGAAAAAGATAATCTTTTTTTTAAAATGCTCAGTTTTCAGATATAATTTAAAGGCAACAAAGAGTCCAGAGCTTCCTTGGTACTAAAATACAACCATTCTTTATTCAGAGCCTGCCTCTACAGAAAACAAGAATCTCCATGAAGCCAATGGCTTCTAGAAAAATATCAAACCTATGGTTCTGATTGTAAGTATAGCGTTAGGGTAAAGTTCAAATAAAGGGTATCACCGTAAGATCCTTGATTAGACTCCAGAGAGATTTAAGAGAGTACTTTATAGATTCCGTTAGACACAAAGACATCTAAGAATATTAAAAGCATATCCTCTAACACTCCAACTACATAGCTGGGATTCTAAAATTCTTCAGGGCACTATCCCACAGCACCTTGACTCATATAGCCCAAAGTATACCACTGGTATAGTAATAGAGTATTCCATACCCTATTAGTTTGTGTACTACTTTCTGGGAACAGGTAAAGCAAAGTGTCTTTTAAGCAATTAGGTTAATATAGTAATATAAATAAAGAAAAATTCATCAATTGTTAACTTGAGAATGTTTCTTACTATTAAAAGATAACACACGTTCTGGTAAAAGATGGCAATACAGGAAGATACAAAATTCACCTCCTCCCATGGACACACCAAATCTACAGAGACATGTGGAATAATTTCCTATGGGAGAACTAGCTAAATGACTTCTACACATTGGACAAATGAGAAAAAAATCAAAATTGTAGGGGAGATTGAGACACAATCTTGCCATAAAACACAGCTTTATGTGTTCCAAACTAAAAAAAAAAAAATAAAGTTTTTGATAAAATGGAGATAGGTAATTTACTTGATAAAGACTTCAAAAATAAGTCATATAGATGGTCACTGAGCTGAGAAGAATGTGTGAACATAGTGATACTTTTTAAAAAAGATAGGAACTACAAGGAAGCATCAAACAGAAGTCACAGAATTAAAGTATACCATAACCTGAACTAAAAAGTACAATAGAGGGTTTCAACAACAGACTAGATGAATCAGAAGAAACAATCTGTGAACTTGACGACAATGCAGAGGAACTTACCCAGTCAGAACAGGAAAAAAAAAAAAAGTGAGAAGAGAGAAAATAGCTTAATGGATTTATGAGACAACATCAAGCAGACCAATACTCACATTATAGGGGTCCCAGAAAGAGAAGGGAGAAAGGGACAGAAAACTAATGCTAAGAAATAATGGCTGAAAACTTTCCTACCCTGGGAAGGAAACAAACTTCCAGATCCAGAAAGCCTAGAAAATTTCAAATAAGATGAATGCAAAGTGACCCACACAAAGACATACACGTTATAGTTAAAGTTGTAGTTAAAAGTTAAAGACAAGGAGAGAATTGTGAAAGTATCAGGAGAAAACAACTTGATACAAACAAGGGAACTCACATAATGTTGTCAAAAATATGCTTTAGCAGAAAATTTCAATACAATATGCCACACACTTCTGGCTTGCAAAGTGCTGAAGGAAAAAGCTGCCAAGAAAGAATATTCAACTGGCAAAGATTTTCTTCAAAATTGAAGAAGAGTTGAAAAGCTTTCCAGATAAGCAAAGGCTAAAGAAGTTCACTACCACAAAGAGAGGAAGATGGTGTAGAGTAGGAGGACCCTAGGTTCACCACATCCCACAAATACAATTAGATGACTAATCATCTTAAATAACTAAGAAATTGACCTGAAGACTGTCAGAACAAGCTCCATAACTAAAGGTAGGGCACAGGTCACACTGAAGAAAGTTGGAAGTGTGGAGACACAGTTTGGTAGAGAAACAGATCATGGCTGCTGTGGTGGGGAGGGAGTCACAGAGAAAGATGAGATACAGAGTAACACACAAGTGAGTACATGTGGAAAATGAATCCCCACAGCAATTGGCCCGGAATGCAAGAGGGCCGAATTTCATGAGTTCTTATAACCTGTAGAGCTTAAAGCCTGGAGTTCTAAGAGTCAGCAGGTTTGGCTGGGAAGAGCATAGAGGCATTGGGACTACTCTTGGAGAGAAGGCAGGGCAAACAGCCTATGGATGTATAGCATGGAAACAGCAATCTAAAGAGCGCCTAGGGCACACAATGGGGAGGCTATCTGCTCATTTTGGAGTGTGTCCCAGAAAGGCAGCACTTACAGAGAGGTCTCCTCAGGAACAAAAGAACTGGCAGGCACCATTTTCCTTTCCTCCCCTCAGCATAAACACAGAGTCACTTGTGAAAACCAGCACACCTATCCTCTTTATCTAACCTGCTTACACCAAGCTCCACATCCCCGTGTTCTGGTGGAATTGCCCTTCATAGTTCCACTTGCCTCAGTCCCAGTGCATTGTGCTTTCTTATCCAGAAGACTGGCCCAACCCCCTTCCCACAACATTCTCCTGAACCAGGAGTTTTTTAGGACCCTGGTTCTGGTGGCAGTGGTGATAGGTTTAACTTTATAAGAACAGAGCTCACCTAGTTAAAACATGCTACATTCAGGTCAGGGACCTGCCCTGAAGACTGTTCAGAGCAAAGAGCCTCTGCAGATGACTGGCCTGAAGGGTCAGGACACAAGTGACCTGGACACAACACAGACCACATGGAGATACTCCCCGAAACACCAGGCCCTGGGGAATAGAGGACACTATACTGCAGGGCACTACAAGATCTCTTCTTCATAAGACAAATACCCTCAAGGACATTGGATGTAGGTGATTTTCCTAATGCACAGAAGCAGGCACAGAAACTTAGACAAAATGAGAAGACAGAGGAATTTGTCCCATATGAAAGGACAGGAAAACATCACAGCCAAAGATCTAAGTGAAACAGATATAAGTGACATGCTTGACAGAGAATTTAAAATAATAATCATAAACATACTCACTGGACTTGAGAAAAAAGGACATCAGTGAGACCCCTTAATACAGACATAAGGAATAACGTAGCAGAGATAAAGGGCTCAATAAACAAAAAGAGACACATGCTTCACGGGATGAACAGCAGGCTGGAAGAAACAGAGGAATGCGTTAATGACCTAGAAGAAGTAATGGAAAGTAATCAAGCTGAACAAAAGAGAGAGAGAAAAAGGATTATGCAAAATTAGAATGGATTTAGGAAACTCAGTGACTCCATCAAAAGTGATAACATTTGGGGACGCCTGGGTGTCTCAGTGGGTTGGGTGTCTGACTTTGGCTCAGGTCGTGATCTCACGGTTTGTGAGTTCCAGCCCCAAGTCAGGCTCTGTGCTGACAGCTCAGAGCCTGGATCCTGCTTCAGATTATGTGTCTCCTTCTCTCTCTGCCCCTCCCCTGCTCATGCTCTCTCACTTCTTCAAAAATAAACATTACAAAAAATTTTTGAAAAGTAATAACATTTGCATTATAGGAGTCACAGAAGATGGAGAAGAAATAAAAGGGGAAGGAAAGTTTATTTGAAAAAAATAATAGTTGAAAACTTCTCTAATCTGGGGAAGGAAACAGATATCCAGATCCAGGAGGCTCAGAGATTCCCCTAAAAAAATCAATACACGGAGTTCCACACAAAGACACATAGTAATTAAAAAATGTAAAAAGTAGTGATAAAGAAAAATCCTAAAAGCAGGAAAGGAAAAGATAGTTATATGCAAGGGTAATCCTGTAAGGCTATGAGTGTATTTTTTAGAAGAAAGTTTTCAGTCCAGAAAGGACTGACAGGATAAATTCTAAGTATTGAAAGGGAAAAAGTCTGCAGCCAAGAATACTCTATACAGCAAGACTATAATTCAGAATAGAAGGAAAATAAAGAGTTTCACAGAGAAATATTTTAAAAGATCATGACCACTAAACCAGCCATACAAGAAATATTAGAAGACTCTGACTAGAAAGGAAAGACCATAAGTGAGAATATGAAAAATAAATATGTCTGTAAAAATCAGTCATGGATTCACAGAATGAAAGGATGTACAATAATACACCATATACCAAAAATGTGTGTTGGGGGAGGGAGGAGGAGTAAAACATGATTTCAAACTTAAGGGACCATCAACTTAATACAGACTGCTATAGGCAGAAAATATTATATGCCAGCTAACAGTAACCACAAATAAAAAATGGTAATAAATAAGCAAAGAATAAAGGGAAAAGAATTCAAGTATATTACTAAAAAAACCAGCAAACCATGAAAGAGAGAAAGATAAGAAAGGATCAGAGAAAAACTATAGAAACAACCACAAAACACGTAACAAAATGGCAATAAAGAGATATGAATACTTTCAATGTAAATGGACTAAATGCTATAATCAAATATCATAGGGTGACAGAGTGTATAAAAAATCAAGACCCATGTATATGCTGCATACAATGAAATCATTTGAGACTTACAGACACCTGCAGATTGAAAGTGAGGGGATGAAGAAACATCATGTGAATGGGTGTCAGAGGAAATCTGGGGTAGCAATACATATATTAGACAAAATTGATCTTAAAACAAATACTGTAACAAGAGACAAAAGGACACTGTATAAAAATAAGAGGGACAATCGAAAAAAGACATAACAATTGTAAATATTATGCACCCCAAAATGTATTTGGCAGTACCCAAGTACATACAACAGTTAATACAAACATAAGGGAACTAATAAAAAATAATACAATAATAGTAGGGGACTTTAACACCCCACTTCCATCAACATACGATTGGAAAAGAAAATCAAAAGGAAACAATGGCTTTGAATGACACACTGGACCAGGTGGCTAAAGCAGATCTATTAAGTACATTTCATCCTAAAACATTAGAATGCACATTCTTTGAAGTGCACATACAGTATTCTTCATAATAGATCACATATTAGGTCACAAATCAAGTCTCAACAAATTTCAAATGACTGAAGTCATATGCATCTTTTCCAATTACAACACTATGAAACCAGAAATAAACCACAAGAAAATAATATCTAGAAAAATCACGAATATGTGGAGGTTAAATAACATGCCACTAAACAATAATTGGGTCAACTTAAGAAGTAAAGGATGAAATAAAAAAAGTATATGGAAACAAATGGAAATGAAAATACAATGGCTAAAAACCTTTGGGATGAAGCAGAAGTGGTTCTAAGAGGGAGTTTTATATCAATACAGACCTACCTCAAGAAGAAAGAAAAAACTATAAAATACCCAACCTTACTCCTCAAGCAGCTAGGGAAAAACAAAAAACCTAAAATGAGCACAAGGAAGTAAATAAAGATTAGATCAGAAATAAATGATATAGAAACAAACAAAACAAAAACAAAAACAGATTAATAAAATCAGGAGATGGTTCTTTGACAAAAAAATCAATAAAATTGATAAACCTTTAAACAGACTTATCAAGAAAAAAAGGAGAAAAGACTCAAACAAAATCACAAATGAGAGAGGAGAACTATCAATAGCAGATATACAAGCAATTGTAAGAGAATATTATCAATAAATTATATGCCAGCAAATTGGACAACCTAGAAAAAAAAATGGATAAATTCATAGAAACATATAACCGGCCAAAACTTAAATAGGAATAGAAAATCTGAGGTAACTGATTATCAGCAATGCAATTGAATCATTAATCAAAAAAACTCTTAACAAACAAAAGTCCAGGACTGGATGGCATCACAGGCAAATTCCACCAAACATTTGAAGAAGAGTTAATACTTATTCTTTTCAAAATTTTCCGAAAAGTAGAAGAGGAAGGAAAACTTCTAAATTCATTCTATGTGGTCAGCATTACCCTGATACCAAAACCAAATAAAGACATCACCAAAAAAGAGAACTACAGGACAAGATCTCCAATGAACACAGGTGCAAAAATTCTCAACAAAATACTAGCAAACCAAATCCAACAACACATTTACAAAAATCACTCACATCCAGGAGCATGGCATCTTTTTCCATTTTTTTTGTGTCTTCAAGTTTTTTCATAAGCTTTCTATAGTTTTCAGCATATAGGTTTTTCACCTCTTTGGTTAGATTTATTCCTAGCTATTTTATGTTTTTTTGTGCAACTGTAAATGGGATTGATTCCTTGATTTCTCTGTCACTTCATTGTTGGTGTATAGGAATGCAACTGATTTCTGTGCATTGTTCATATCCTGCAACTTTGCTGAATTCATGAATCAATTCTAGCAGTTTTCTGGGACCTCATAAAAATAAAAAGCTTCTGCACAGCAAAGGAAATAATCAGCAAAACTAAAAGGCAACCTACAGAATGGGAGAAGATATTTGAAAATGACATCAGATAAAGGGTTAGTATCCAAAATCTATAAAGAACTGATCAAACTCAACACCCAAAAAACAAATAATCCAGTGAAGAAATGGGAAAAAGACATGAATAGACAGTTCTCCAAAGAAGACATCCAGATTGCCAACCGACACATGAAAAAATGTTCAACATCACTCATCATCAGGGAAATACAAATCAAAACCACCATGAGTTATCACCTTACACCTGTCAGAATGGCTAACATTAACAACTCAGGCAACAACAGATGTTGGCAAGGATGTGGAGAAAGAGGATCTTTTTTGCATTGTTGGTGGGAATGCAAGCTGGTGCATCCACTCTGGAAAACAATATGGAGGTTTCTCAAAAAACTAAAAATAGAGCTACCCTACGACACAGCAATTGCACTACTACGCATTTATCCAAGGGATACAGGTGTGATGTTTCGAAGAGACACATGCACCCCCATGTTTATAGCAGCACTATCAACAATAGCCAAAGTAGGGAAAGAGCCCAAATGTCCATCGATGGATGAATGGATAAAGAAGTGGTATTTATATACAATGGAGTATTACTCGGCAATCAAAAAGAATGAAATCTTGCCATTTGCAACTATGTGGATGGAACTGAAGGGTATTATGCTAAGCGAAATTAGTCAGAGAAAGACAAATATCATATGACTTCACTCATATGAAGACTTTAGGAGACAAAGCAGATGAACATAAGGGAAGGGAAACAAAAATAATATAAAAACAGGGAGGGGACAAAACATCAGAGACTCATAAATATGAAGAACAAACTGAGGGTTACTGGAGGGGTTGTGAGAGGGGGGATGGGCTAAATGGGTAAGGGGGACTAAGGGATTTACTCCTGAAATCATTGTTGCACTCTATGCTAACTAATTTGGATGTAAATTTTAAAAAATAAAAAAATAAAATTAAAAAAAAAATCACCATGATCAAGTCAGGAGCAGGGTAAGGATGTCCACTGTCAACACTTTTGTTCAACATAGTACTGGAAGTCCTAGCAACAACAATCAGACAACAAAAAGAAATAAAAGGCATCTAAATCAGTAAGGAAGAAGTAAAACTTTCACCATTTGCAGGTGACATGACATATTATATATAGAAAACCCTAAAGATTCCACCAAAAAACTTCTAGAACTGATAAATGAATTCAGTAAAGTCATAGGATACAAATTCAATGTTTAGAAATCTATTGCATTTCTTTACACCAATAATGAAGCACAAAGAGAAATTAAGAAAACAGTCCCATTTACAATTGCACCCAAAATAAGAAGATACCTAGGAATAAATGTAATCAAAGAGGTGAAATACCTATACTCTGAAAACTAAAAAACACTACTGAAAAGAACTGAAGGTGACATGAAGAAATGGACAGACATTCCATACTCATGGATTATAAAAACAAATATTGTTAAAATGTCTATACTTCCCAAAGCAATTTACACATATAATGCAATTCCTATCAAAATACCAATAGCATTTTTCACAGAACTAGAACACACAATCCCCAAATTTGTATGGAACCACAGAAGACCCAAATACCAGAGCAATCTTGCAAAAGAAATGTAAAGCTGGAGGTATCACAGTTCCAACTTCAAAGTATACTACTAAGCTGAAGTAATAAAAACAGTGTGGTTTCTTCATAAGTTAAAAATAGAACTACTCTATTATGTAGCAATTGCACTAAGATATTTTGTAAAAAATACAAAAATACTTATTCAAAGGGATTTGTGCACCCCTATGTTTATAGCAGCATTATTTACAATAGTCAAGGTATGGAAGCAGCCCAAGTGTGCACTGATTGATGAATGGATAAAGGAGATTGATATATATATATATATATATATATATACACACATACACACACATATATATATATACATACATACACACATACATATACATATATATACACACCCATACACATATATATGTATGTATACATATATATACACATACATACATACACATACATATACACACACTCATACATACATAATGGAACATTATTCATCCATAAAAAATGAAATCCTGCCATTTGTAGTGACATGGATGGAGCTAGAAAGTATAGTGTTAAGTGAAATAAGTCAGAGAAAGACATACCATTGATTTCACTCAGATAATGATTAGCATTTTTTAGCATTACATTATTTTTAAAATTTATTTTTTAAATTTTTTGAGAGAGAGAGAGAGAGAGAGAGCGCACACAAGGTGGGGAAGGGCAGAGAGAGTGGGAGACAGAATCCCAAGCAGGTTCCACACTGTCAGTGTAGAGCCCCATTTGGGGATCAAACTCACAACCCACGGGATCATGACCTGAGCAAAAGTCAAGAGTCAGACACTTAACCAACCAAGCCACCCAAGTGCCTGCAAAGTATTTTTATTTAAGGTATATACATTATTTTAGATAATGATATTGGACTTAATAAACTACAAGTATAGTGTAAGCATGTTTCACATACACTGGGAAACCAGAAAAAAATTATTTGAGTTACTCTGTTATGATACTTGCTTTATTGCAGTGGTCTGAAACCAAACCCACAAGAATTCCAAGATATGCCTGTATACACTTATATGAAGATGTAAAGTAGGCAGTTAAGTCAAGGATGGAGATACAAATGGGAAATTATCAGAAGCTAGATTCTATACCTTATTTAAAATTTGTCTTCATTACATACTTTTGAAGGTAATATTACCAAATACGTCTTAGATAGGAAATGGATATTAGAAATATTGAATTTTCAAAGTCTTGCAGCATTAAAAGGTAAAAGAAAAATTTGAATTCTAGTCTCTGTGGCTTTAAAAGCTATTCTTTTTCCATCGCTTTGAGTGGTAGTTGGAGGGTGTGACTGAAGGAAATTCCTATGGAACCATCAAAACAAACAAATAATAAATAAAAAGTAACTGACAGCCATGATATAGTTATTTGCATTTGGGGGATGTGTTCAACATGGTTAGAACAACAGATGCTGAAAGAAAGAAAATCATGTTAAGAGGCAAATAATGGGTAGAGTATGATGACCTACTGAGAACATTTTTAAACTATGGAAAATTTTATAATTACTTTAATCAGAAAAAAGGACACAACTGAGTATCTCTTTTATAAATATCACTGGCAGAATTTGGGAATGACAGGTCTTAGACTGGAAGTACAAGTTTTTCTATGTTATGAATAGTGAGAATTATATTTACAATGTGAATAAAAATATATTTGTTAGATTATTTTGAAGTTAAAACTGTTCTATTTTTTTTAATGACTGCATTCTCAGAATGAAAAAGAATAATGGGGCAACATAATATCATTTTCTAGATTGAGACATAAGATTAATGGTGAAGAATTTAAATGCAATAAAAATGCAATAAATATACAGGCAAGGAGTTAATTTGAAGGTAAATTAATGAAAACAGTTTGGTCATGTTGACTCATTATAATATATTTTACCCTTAGGAATACTGAGACTACCTTTTCAAGATAGCCAATTAAGTATTTAATTCATTTAAATTAGTTAATTATGTAGTAAAGAGAGTATCTATCTCCAGAGTAAATATTGCTGTCCAATCCATCACTCAGGTTGATCTAAAAGCCTCACTGGGGAAAACATTCCTCCCTGCTTCCTGTAGGAGATCTTGCTTCCTTTATCAATATAAGGTAAAATAGTTTTTTTTTTTAGACTTCCACTTTAAGACTGAGTCCATCCTGGCAGTTTAGATTTTTTAACATTTCCAAGTAGGTCTCTGCTTTTGCAATTTCATCAGAACATTTATTTTTTCTCCTTTTGATATGGACAAAAAGCCTTTAACCTACCCTTGGTATTGTTTACATTTCTGTTATGCAAATACAACATGACATGGCGGGATAGTGTAAAGCCACAGCAGTTGACCATAATAGTTCATTGTACAGATGGGTTGTTATATATCACAAATGTAATTCTATGGAATTTCCAAAGAAGCTATGTGGACCAATGTAGAAATTCTTATAAGGTAAGTGCACATATTAATTCAAATATTCAAGATGTGTTCTATAGTCTTGAGAGATTTAGCAATTAATATTTTAAGGTAAATGCCAAAAAGGAAATGGCATGTGTTTGGATTGATGAAAAGAAGAGATGGCTGTTTAGATATCTGGTTAAACCAGTAAAAAGTTTAAGCCACTTTCCCCATGAATTTAACTAATACAGAGGGAAAAACAGAATGCTAAAAAAAAACAAAACCAAAAAACAAAAAACAAAACAAACAAAAAAAACATAGCAAAATCTGAATAAAGTGACTACTTGAGGGTTTTTTCCCTATTTTTTTTTTTACATTTTTTCTGTAAGTTTGTAACTACTCTAAGATCAATTTTCAAATAGTTGATATAATTTTAATCATAGAACTGGACAGTTTTAAAGCTCAGTGGCAATTTTTGGAAACACTTTTAGTACGGTTACAGTTGAAGAAATGTAGGGCAGTATGCTCTTTCTTATATATCAAGTTATAGCTCAGATTTCAAACTTCATTGCATGGAGCAAAGTAGAATGAATGTCACTGAGTAATGTTTTTTTAAAAAACACAATTTGTGACCATGAAATGTTTCCTGACTTAACTTTATAATCCATGAATTTTATACAGGTTTTCTTTGGAAAATAGTTTTTTTTCCCCCCCTAAAGGGATGGACTAATCATAATTTAGGGTTAAATATGTTAAGAGCTTACTGAAAAAAAAAAAAAAACAGCCTTATCTATATTTCTAGCCTTATCTATATTTCTACCTCATTTTTCTTCTCAAGTGTTCTTTAAAATTTAGTATTTTAGGGGTGCCTGGGTGGCGCAGTCGGTTAAGTGTCCGACTTCAGCCAGGTCACGATCTCATGCTCCGTGAGTTCGAGCCCCGCGTCAGGCTCTGGGCTGATGGCTCAGAGCCTGGAGCCTGTTTCCGATTCTGTGTCTCCCTCTCTCTCTGTCCCTCCCCCGTTCATGCTCTGTCTCTCTCTGTCCCAAAAATCAATAAACGTTGAAAAAAAAATTAAAAAAAAAATAAAATAAAATTTAGTATTTTATAGTACATTGCAGCACTCATTGCATATAAAAAACACAACTTTATTTGGAGCTCAGAAATGTTAAGTGATCCATTATGATTACATATATATAATTATAGCTTTGCAAAATCTAGTTAATGATAAAGTTTTGGGAATATTTCACTCCAATTTTGTTTTTTAAATAGAAATTATAGATTTCTAAGTGTATGACAATTAAGGTGCAGAATCCTTGGTTGCTTATAACCTTGTGTCATAATCTTATATCCTTGAAAATATATGTTAAATATCTGAAAATGCTGATATGCAAAAGAAGCCTGTGTCTGGTTTGTAACCTTCTAATTTCCCTCTTTTTTCTAGATTGTATCCAGTTATCTTTAATGAATGTGTGTGTGTGTGTGTGTGTGTGTGTGTGTATACATACACACACACATATACACACATACATACACATACACACATACATATATACACATATCCAGGATAACATTTTTAAAACTATTAGTGATATTTAAAGTTATGGAATATTTTATTTTATTTTATTTTAATGTTTATTTCTTTTGAGACAGAGAGAAAGCAAGTGGTGGAGGGGCAGAGGGGTGGGGGGGAGAGGGCATCCCAGACAGGCTCTGTGCTGTCAGAGCAAAGCCTAATGTGGGGCTCAGTTTCACAGACTGTTGAGATCATGATATGAGCTTAAATCAAGAGTTGGACACTTAACCGACTGACTGAGCTACCCCGGTGCCCCCCAAATATGGATTATTTTATAATTAACATGTAATAACCTTTTAGCTCATTATTTTGGACTTTTAGAGAGTTAAAAATATGGCAAATTCTAATAATATGCTTATAGGCTACTTCTGAGATTTTCAAATGACTAATATTTTTATAATTTAAAAACATTATAGTATGACTTCATATTTTAATATATTTTATATTTAGCAGCTCAGAACATTTGACATTTTCAAAATTTTTGTAATAGCATTTAATGAATGACATTAGAATATCAGTTTTAAACTGTAAAATATTCTCTATTATTATTTGCAAAACATTTTTAGAGCAATACTGTAAAAGTCAAACTCAAAACAAACACTATGTTATAGAAATTTAAATTTTTTTCTTAATAAGTTGTGGAAATTAGAGAAGAGAATGTGAATGGCAGATATTCAAGTGATATAAAACGGAAAAATAGAATTTATTTACACTGGCATTTTATTTTTCTTTTAAACTTTAAAAAATTTTTTCAATTGATGTGAGACTTTCAGAAAGGTTGCAGATAGCACAGAAAGTCTTTTGTACCCTCCACCAAGTTTCTTTTAATGTTAATATCTCACATCACCATAGTATCAAATTAGAACATTAATATTGGCATGATACTCTCAACTAAATGACAGATCTTATTCACATTTCATTAGGGGATATGTAGTTGAGGGTTGAACCATCTGCAATACAGAAAAGAGTACAGAGAAATACTGGGAATGGATCTAAGCAGGAGCAGCACAGTAGAAATGTACAATTTAATTACCCTTTTTTTTTCTATTGACATGGCCATTGTATTACCAGATTTATTTTAACTATGGTCTCAATTCTTCACTTTATACACATTTTCTGTGTTCTCACCTCTGTGAGGCCTCAGAAGTTGATATGTATCGTAAGAAACTGAGGATGCCATAACAAAATGCATAGACTGGACAGCTTAAACAGAAATTTATTTCTCATAGTGCTGGATGCCAGAAGTCCCAAATCAAATTTTGGCAGGGTTAGTTTCTGACCAAAGCTCCATTCAGGGTTTGCATTTTCGTTGCCTTCTATGTACTCACAGGTCTTTTCCTAGGTGCATGCATGCAGAAAGAAAGACCTTTTTCTCTCTGTGTTTTTTCCTCTAAATCTACCAATTCTATTTGATTAAGACTCACTCTCAGGGCACCTGACTGGCTCAGTTGGTTAAGTGTCTGACTCTGGATTTCACCTCTAGTCATGATCTCAGTTTGTGATTTCCAGCCACACGTTAGGCTCTGCACTGGCATGTGGAGCCTGCTTGTGATTTTCTCTCTTTCCTGCTCTCTCTCTGCCCCTCCCCTGCTCTCTCAAAATAAATTTTGGCAAAAAAGGACCCCACCCTTATGACCTTACTTAATTTTAACTATCTCCTTAAACTTATGTCTCCATACACAGTCACTTTGGGGTTAGGGCTTTACATATGAAATAAGGAGGAGGGGCAAAATTCAGTCTATAGAAGAATCTTCTTGGTATAAATTTTTTCCCGTGTGTGTGTTTAATTTAGATATATTTTATATACTTTTGATATTTTACTTTTTAAAAATTGTGGTTAGATGTAGAAAAAATTTAGCATTTAAACAATTAAGTTGACATTTCTGTGGCATTGAGCACATTTACAATTTTGTGCAACCATCACCACCATCTATTTCTAAAAACTTTCATCTTGCCTTCCTTCAATTCTGTACCCATTAAACACTAACTCCCCATTCTTCAACTTTCCACCTTTGGCCCATAGCAATTACCATTATACTTTCTGTCTCTGAATTAGATTATTGTAGGAACCTCATATAAGTAAGATCATAGTATATTTTTTCTTTTGTGATTGACTTATTTCAGTTAGCAAAAAGTCTTTAAAGTTCATCCATGTTGTAGCATATGTCAGAATTTCCTTTTTTTTGACAGTCTCTTCAACAAATGGTGTTGGGAAAACTGGACAGTGACATGCAGAAGAATGAAAGTGGACCACTTTCTTATACCATACACACACACACACACACACACATAAAATTCAAAATGGATGAAAGACCTAAATGTAAGACATTTCACATCAAATCCTAGAGAACCATAAAAATCCTAGAGAACACAGGCAGTGACCTCTTTGGCCTCAGCCATAGCAGCTTTTTATTAAACACGTCACTGGAGTCAAGGGAAACAAAGGCAAAAATGAACTACTTGGACCTCATCAAGATAAAAAGCTTCTGCACAGTGAAGAAAAAAAATCAAGAAAACTAAAAGACAGCCTGTGGAAAGTGAGAAGATATTTACAAATACCATATCTGATAAAGGCTTGGTATTCAAAATCTATAAAGAACTTATCAAACTCAAAATAAATAATCAGTTAAGAAATGGGCAGAAGACATGAATAGACACTTTTCCAAAGAAGACATACAGATAGTTAACAGACACAAGAAAAGATGCTCAACATCACTCATCATCAGGGAAGTACAAATCAAAACCATTATGAGATATCACCTGTCAGAATGGCTAAAATTAACACAGGAAACAAAAGCTGTTGGTGAGGATGCAGAGATAGGGGCACCCTCTTACACAATTGATGGGAATGCAAGCTGGTACAGCCACTCTGGGAAACAGTATGGAAGTTCCTCAAAAAGTTAAAAATAGAACTACCCTATGACTCAGCAATTTTATCACTATATACCCAAAGGACACAAAAATACTGATTCTTAGGGGAATATATACCCCAATATTTATAGTAGTACTATCAACAATAGCCAAATTATGGAAAGAGCCCAAATGTCCATCAACTGATGAATGCATAAAGAGGTGGTATACACACACATACACAAACACACACACACACACACACACACACACACAAACACACACACACAGGAATATTATCCAGCCGCCAAAAGAATGAAATCTTGCTACTTGCAATGATGTGGATGGAACTGCAATATATTATGCTAAGTGAAATAAATCAATCAGAGAAAGAGAAAAAGCGTATGATTTCACTCATATGTGAATTTAAGAAACAGAACAGTTGAATATAGGGGAAGAGAAAAAAAAGGAGAGAAGGAAGCAAATCCTAAAAAAACTCTTAACTATAGAGAACAAACTGAGCATTGATTGAGGGAGATGGGTCGAGGGATGACCTAAATGAGGGATGGTTATCAAGGAGGGAACTTGTGATAATCACTGGGTGTTATATGTAAGTGATGAATCACTAAATTCTGCACTTGAAACCAATTTTACCATACATGTTAACTAACTAGAATTTAAATAAAAAACTGAAATAAAAAACTTTTCTTAGTTAGATAATATTCCAGTGTGTGTGTGTGTGTGTGTGTGTGTGTGTGCGCACGCACGTGTATGCACACATGCACCATATTGTGTTTATTCCTTCATGGCCAGTTAGGTTACTTTCACATTTTTGCCATTGTGAATGCTATTGCTATGAACACAGTGCACAAACCTCTGTTGTACTCCCTACTTAAAATTCATATAGATATATAGCCTTAGGTGGAATTTCTAGATCACGTGGTAATACTATGTTTAATTTTTGAAGAAGTGTCATACTGTTGTCCACATTGGCTGTACCATTTTACATTCTCACTAGCAGTGTACAAAGCTTTCAATTTACCTACGTCCTAGTACTTATTATTTTCAGTTTTTTGTTTTGTTTTGTTTTTAATAATAGCCACCCTAAGTAGTGTGATATGATATCCGTCCATGGTTTTGTGTTTCCCTGAAGATTAGTGATGTTGAGCATCATTCTGTGCTTTCTGGTTATTGGTATAGTTTCAATGTATTTAAATGCTTTGCTCATCGTTTTAATTGTGTGGTTTTGTTTTTGAGAATAGTTCTTTATACAATCTGGATATCAATTCCTTATATGAACTATTTTTTTTCCATTCTTTGAGTTTCCTATTTACTCTATTGATTGTGTCCTTTGATGCACAATTTATCTATTTTTTCTTTTGTTGTTTATGCTTTTGGTGTCATATCTAAAAAATCATTACCAAATCCAATGTCATGAAATTATCCCCCTGTTTTAAATGTTTTATAGTTTTTGCTCTTCTATTTAGATCTTTGACTCATCTTGAGTTACTTCTTGTATGTACTATAAGGTTAGAGTCCCACTTTACATTTATTTTATAGATACAGATATCCAAATTTTTCACTATCATTTATTTTAAAAAAAACTGTTCTTTTTCCCACTGAATGACCTTGGCACTGTGGCTGAAAGTCATTTAAACACATATGTGAAGTTTGTTTCTGGGTTCTCTAATCTATTCCATTTATTTATATGTCCATATGCTAATACCACACTGTTAATTATGATGGCTTTGTGGTAAGTTTCATAGTAAGGAAATTTACTTTGTAGTAAAAAAAAATGAGGCTTCCAAATTTTAATATTCTTTTTCAAGATTGATTTGGCTATTCAGGGTCACTTGAGGTTTCACATGAATTTTAGGATTTTCTATTTCTGTAGATAAAAAGTTGGGATTTTTATAGGATTACACTGAACCTATAGATCACTTTGAGTACTGTTGATATCTTAAGTCTCCTAATCCATGAACACTCTATGTCTTTCCATTGTGTTCTTTAATTGCTTTCAGTAACATTTTGTAGATTTTAGTATACAAGTCATTTGCTTCCCTAATTTTGTTCGTAAGTATTTATTATTTTTATTTTTATTTTTTTTTTAATTTTTTTTTCAACCTTTTTTATTTATTTTTGGGACAGAGAGAGACAGAGCATGAACGGGGGAGGGGCAGAGAGAGAGGGAGACACAGAATCGGAAACAGGCTCCAGGCTCCGAGCCATCAGCCCAGAGCCTGACGCGGGCTCGAACTCACGGACCGCGAGATCGTGACCTGGCTGAAGTCGGACGCTTAACCGACTGCGCCACCCAGGCGCCCCAAGTATTTATTATTTTTAATGTTATTGTAAACTTCTCATACATTCTTATATATTCCTTTTTTTTTCATTCTAATGAGATATATTTCCAGGAGTAAATTGGTTTTGATTATGAGGTCTGTGAATTTTCAGATTTCAATCTGAAATTCAAATTGAAAGAAATTTGAATTTCTAAAATTTTTATGAGTTTGCATCTACCCCAAGAATATATGATGGTATCTCTGTCAGTATTCTCACCAAGATGGAATATTATATTTTTAAGTACCCAAATTTAATATATTTAAAATTATTATTACTATTTTAGTTTGTCTTACCTGATTTTTAGGAGTTTAAATATATGTTGATATATCTTAAGGAGAATTGAAAGATAATATTCAGTGAACTCCACATTTATTTTGGGGGGATGTTGGTCATTTTACTATGTGTCTTTGTATACTATGGATATTTATATATATATATATATATATATATATATATATATATATATATTATTTTGTATATTGTAGAGCTCTTTGTATATTATATATGAAGCATTTATTCTCTATTTTTAAAAATTCCTCAATATATTCTGGTATATTATGGTGTCTGTCTATATCCAAATAGCTCATTTTTAAATCAAAACACATTTTCTCTTATACAGTCAGTAAATTTTACAATACATCTTTATTTCCCTCTGAATTAAAATATAACTTTTGGTGAATATATGCTTTTAGCCATTGCAGAGTAACTAGAATTGGTTACTTGCCTTTCAACCATAAACAACCATAAAAGTGGACAATATATACAGCAGCTATTTTCAGCCACTAGCCAGCAGCAATGAGAGAAGAAATACACAGGAGGTTATTCTCACTTATTCTGTCTTTCTGCTTCGAGCACTGTAGAAAGAGTCAGTTAAAACAGAAGGCAAATAAAAGACAAAAAGGTCAACTTTTAAATAATTAGCTATAGATAATCTATTTCAAAAGAAAAGAAAAGAAAAAAAAAAGATGTTTGAATATATAACAAAAGAGAGCTTCTGAACTGAAGAAAATCTTGAATTTCTACAACAGAAACTCATACCACGGAACAGGAAGAAGTTATAAAATGATCAATACCTGGACAGATCCTAGTTATATTACATACTTTCAAGTAATGGATGGAAAAAAACAATCAGACAAGATGTACAAAAACCTAATGGGCTAAAATCGTTGTCTTCACCTAACAAAAAGTAGTGGACTAAGATTGGCTAGTTTTCTTTTATACATCAAGCAACAGAAAGATCTGGTTATATATGTAACATTCAGAAATGACACAACCATGCATTATTTCTCAAGAAATTTGGAAAGTTATTTTCTAGCCATTGAAAAAATAAATTCTTTAAGTCATTCAAAAATATATATTAATTTTCTCCTTTTGTTGGACACTGGACTAAGACCAAATATATAATAAAAAGAATGGAAAATACATATTACAAATACCTCTCATAATAAGATGTAAAAGTTATACAATAAATAAGTGAACAATATTGAAAACATGTAAATACACACTAAAATACTCTATAAGAAAATACTCAGAATAGAATTACAGAGACTGCTTATAGTGTAATTCTTGATATTCAGTACAAATTATCATTGTGTTGCATTATTGTATTTAAAATTTATAAACTTGATCAAGTTAAATATTTCCGATATAGGTATAATAATGGTATAAAAGTTTTGGTAGAGAAATTGATTGAATTACTCATATCCAAAGAACAATTACTTAGGGGTGCCTACATGGCTGAGTCAGTTGAGCATTTGACTCAACTCTGGTCATGATCCCAGGGTTGTGGGATTGAGCTCCATGCTGAGCTCTGTGCTGAGCATGGAGCCTGCTTACAATTCTCTCTCTCTCTCTGTGCTGCTCTCCCCTGCTTGTGCTCTCTCTCTGTAAAAAATAAATAAATAAATAAAATAATAATAATAATATTAAAAAAAACAATTGCTTGGATGTAAGCTAAAAAAGCCTAATGATTTTTCTATGTAGTCCTGCATTTTATGGTAACTAAAATACTATTTATTTATTAATCCTTTAACCATTTCAAAATATGCTTTACTTTTTCATGGATGGTCATACTGCTATTCAATTATAAAATGAACAGTACAGATGAAAGATATGAACAAAATCTTCACTAAAAGCTGTATTCAGTATAGAATCTAACAAGAAAAAGTCTATATTCAATATTTTATATCATAAAAATCATAGAAGGCTTTCTCATAAATTATTTCAATAAGAAGTAATTTAATTATTATTTTTTTCCACATAACTTGAATCTCATAAAATGAAACCATGTTGAAATATGGCTGCTGGACATGAGGTCGCTCAGGTATCCTTAATAAAAACTTCATTTTATCATGTATACCTTGTGGTTTACAAAATTAACATTGACACTTATAAAATTTAGTATTTATCACACATCATGCAACTACATGGAAATGTAGTAAATATGGAGATACCAAAGCAATATTGTATTTGTTAATTAATATAAAGTCTGTTGCGAATATAAAGTCTTGGTGGTATTATCTGAAATATTAATATACACATACATGTTTAACAACATTTGTTTAACGTATATATTTGCCAATGACAACACTTATTACTGAAATGCTAAAATTGTACATACTATTTGTAGAAGTCTTAATGTTGGTGGGAGGGGCTGGTGTAGGATTTTTTTAAAGTGGTAACACACCTTCTTTTATCTATTAAAAATTCAAATCAACTAAGCCAAAACACAAATTAAAGAACTAAATCAAAACACAAATTAAAGCCATGTAGAGTAGACTCAAATTCTTAACGGAAATAAGAAATTTTTCTGAACTGGCATCAACACTGCAGTATTACCCCATGTTACTTATCAAGTGAAAAATAGCACACAAGTTTTAGCAATGCATAAAGGAAAAAAAGAATGAGAAAAGGAGCAGAAAAACAAACACAAGAAAATCATGCATGAAAAAAATATTTTTGAAGCAAAGTTAAAATAAGTTACATTAAGAAAATGATGTAAAAATGTATCTAAAATTTTATATATGTTTATATATCAAGAATTGAGTAAAGTTCTTTAAAAAGCTTATAGAAGAAAAAAAAGGATTTCTTATAATGAAATGTACTTTATTTAATGCAAATTCATTTGCCATGATTAAATTCCTATTTTTACTACTTCACTAGTGTTTTTCTTGGTAACTGCTATCAATTCAGTTTTAGTCTGCAGTTAAAACTATCAAATGACTATGCTACCAAAAATTATATTAAAAGCATATACTAAAATTTCATTTGATTGCACTTTTAAACATATATTATTCCCTTTGTGTATACTTTACTAAATATAGAACAATTAGAAAAGTGGTGTGCCAAGTATCTAATTTTCTGGCATTATGGAACATTAAATTGTCTTGCATATGATTTAATAACAAAGTATTACTATTAAAATATGCATTGTTTTTAAATTAGTGTACAGTTGATAAAATATAAAAACTATATTTTTTGTTAAATAAGAAAAGTCATACTTTATTTTTTTTTAGTTAAAATTAAATAATATTTCATGTTAAGGTACAGCTTATATTTTAGAAGGGTCAACATGCCATAGGGAAAGAATAGATACTTCTCAGAGTATTGATTATATAATTTAGTAGCTGGTTAACTTTAGTATTTGCTTAATCATTCTGTATATCAGTGTTTGTTTCTATTTGTTTGTTTTAATTTGAATCCTAAACTACCTTATAGGATTTTGGTGAATATTGATTTAATTAATGTGTATAAAGCACCTAGTAGTATCTGACACATTTAGTTAAAATTCACATTATGTATTCATTAAAAGCCTCTCTTGCCCTCTATTATCCTACTGATTTCATTGATTGATGCTCTTATTCACTGGTTTAAAAAATAAATGGATAATAAGTCAAATATTTTGGAAACAATTATAGCATTATGTATAGGAGAATGTTAAAAAATACTGGAAAGTCTTTTAAAATTTATTACATACTTGTATTGATTAGTAGGTTGATTTAATTTCTTGAACAAATTGAAATAAACTGAAACTGAAGAATATAGATGATGTATTACTGGAAAGGCTTATCTAGAATTTCTATTAATAAACCTATACTTAAACAAAAATCCTTGACTCTCATGTCAAACAATGGTTGAAAGAAAGAAAGAAAGAAAGAAAGAGAGAGAGAGAGAAAAAAAAAAAGAAAAGAAACAAAAGAGGAATGACATTAGCAAGATGGCCTATTAGGCAGCCCTGGACCCTCTTTCCTCCATAAACACACAGATTCAGCAACAATTAATGGACAAATTCCTTTTGTGAAAAATCAGAAATGAAGAAAGTTTCTTCCACCTCTCAGGAAAATGTAAAACCAGACTCATCAAAGCAAACAGGAATATTCAGGACACCTTCTGGCTGGAGACTGTCTACCTCTCTGTTTCACTCAGGAAAAGAAAAATTTGGTTCACGGAAGAAGCACCTTAACTTTTCCAAGGGAGCTCCACAGAGGTCTATCTTCTATCTTGCCAGCCTTGGAACTCTGATGGTTCTAGCACAATATATTTTCCCAGGGAAGGATGGACGTGGTGGCTTTGTCTGATAGATACTATTTCATTCAGCACAGAGTAAGTAGGCAGGTAAGATTAGTTTTCAGCTTCCCCGTGGAGAAGAAAGAGTGGATCTGTGTATCAGCATCCAAACTTCTTTGGGGCTGCTCAAAAAACTGGCATCTCTCTCATCACTTTTGAAGCTCTGTCAAGTCCAGCAAATCGAGCAGTCTGAGGGAGAACAAAGGCAGCAGTTTGGGATGGAAGATACCATAGTCCTTGCACTTCAACTCAGTAAATAGCAAGCAAACAAATACCACAGCGTCCTACTTCTCCATAAGAGGGAAAGACCTGGTAGAGAGTCTCAGAATCTCTGTCCAGGCTGATTGGCAGAGATCATCTCTTATATAAGACCACTCTGTGAAGACTGAGTGGTATCTGATTTGTCTAAAGCAAACACAGTAAGAGAGAGTCAAGGAAAATGAAGAATCAGGAAAAGATGTTCCAAACAAACAAGATAAATCTTGAAAAAAAATGGACTCTAGTGGAACAGAGTTTATTATTTCCCTGACGGAGAATTAAAAAATAACTTTCATAAAGATTCTCACCAAAGTCAAGAAAACAATGCATGTAGAAAGTGAGAACTTCAACAAATGGACGGAAAATATTAAAAAGTACCAAACAGCAATTAAGGAGCTAAAGAATACAATAACTTAACTAAAAATTTCACTAGAAGATTGCAACACCAGACTAGATTAAGCAGAAAAAAATAATTGGTAAACTCAAAGACAAATCAGTAGAAATAATTCAGTCAGAGAAGCAAAAAGGAAAAAAAAAAATAAAAAGAGTGAAGAAGTTTTAAGGGAGTTAAGGAACACCTTTGAGGAAAAAAATTATAGGAATCCCAGAAGAAAAATAGGAAAATGACCAGAAGGCTTATTCAACAACATAATGGCTAAAAATTTCCCAAATCTGAAAATGGAAATTGACATCCAGATCCAAGAAGCTGACAGGCACCCAAATAGTATGAACCCAAAGAAATCCATGAAGACAAATTTTTATGAAGTATCAAGTCAAAGAGAGACTGAATTTTGAAGACAAGAAGGGAAAAGCAATTTGTCACATATGAGGAGACCTCCATAACACCATGAACAAACTTTTCAGCAGAAACCTTATGGACTGAAAGGGAATGGGATGATATATCCAAAGGCTGAAAGAAAAAAGGAAACAAGTGCCAACTAAGATTACAATATCCAGCAAACTGTTTCAAAAATAAAGGCATGAAAGGCTTTCTCAGACAAACAAAAGGTAAGGGAATTCATCACCACTAGAGAAGCCTTTTTAGAAATACTACAGGATACTATATTACCGAAATCATGGTGGATAAATAACTTTTAATTTTAATAATTATTTTTAAATGTTTACTTATTTATTTTGAGAGAGAGAGAGAGAGATTGTGCATGTGAGTGGGGGAGGGGCAGAGGGAGAAGAAGAGAGAGAATCCCAAGCAGGCCCCGCACTGTCAGCATAGAGCCTGACACGGCTCAATGTCATGAACTGTGAGATCATGACCTGAGTTAAAATCAAGAGTTGGACATTTAAGTGACTGAGCCACCCAGGCACCCCTAACTTTTAATTTTAAAATCAAAGTTAAAAGACAAAAGTATCAAAATTACTATAATATGTTACAATTTTTAAATATAAATAGATGTAAATTATGGCCATACCTAAAATGTGGCTGTAGAAATTAAAATGTAGTTTTTTTGTGCAATGGAATTTAAGTTATTAGCTTACAATAGATTGCTATAACTATAAGATATTTTCTGTGAGCACCAAAGTAACCACACATACACAAAATATCTACAGAAGTTACACAAAAGAAAAAGGAGTAAAATCTTATCAACATAAAAAATACAAGGGAAGACAGCAAGAGAGGAAAGACCAAAAGACTACAAGACCAGCAGAAAACAACAAAAATGACAATAGTAGCTCCTTTCATATTAATCATTACTTTAAATGTAAGCAAATTAAACCTCCTAATCAAAGTATATAATGAGGCTGAGTGAAAAAAAAAGCACAAGTCCTAGCTATATGATGCATACAGAAAATTCAGTTTAGATCCAAGGACACAAAAAAGCTAAAAGTGAAAAGATATTCTAGGCAAATGGTGACCAAAAAAGATTAGGGATATCTATACTGAAATAAAATTGACTGTAAATAAAACAAAGTTATCACAAGAGACAAAGGATATTATATAATTATAAAAGGCTCCTTCCACAATGAATAACTAACAATTTTAAATATATATGCACTCAACATGCTTACATGCTAGATACCTATATATTGTAGATGTATTTATATAAGTATATAATTATACACATAATATTTATATATATTCATATAAAGTATATGAGTAGATAATATACCATTTATATATATTTTTATATACATATATTTATACATAGCAAACATCGACAGAACTAAAGGAAAAATGGCAGTACAATAATAGTAGGAGATTTTAGTATCCCACTCTCAGCAATGGGTAGCACATTCAGGGAGAAACTCAATGAGAAAGACAGATATCATGTTTTCACTCTTATGTGGATCCTGAGAAACTTAACAGAAGACCATGGGGGAGGGGAAGGAAAAAACATGTTAGGAAGGGAGCCAAAACATAAGAGACTTTTAAAAACTGAGAACAAACTGAGGGTTGATGGAGGGTGGGAAGGAGGGGAGGGTGGGTGATGGGTATTGAGGAGGCCACCTGTTGGGATAAGCACTGGGTGTTGTATAGAAACCATTTGACAATAAATTTAATATAAAAAAAAAGAAACTCAATGAGAAAATATATGACCTGAATGACACCATAGATCAAATTAATCTAACACACATATACAAAACATTCCACCTTACAATAGCATAATACACATTTTTCTCAAGTGCACAGAGATATTAGATATTTCTGTAGGATAGACCACAAGTCATGTCACAAAACAAGTCTTAACAAATTTAAGAAGACTGAAGTCAAACTAAATATCTCTTTTGACTACAGTGGAAAAAAACCAAGTAGCAGGAAGAAAACTGAAAAATTCATAAGTACATGGAAATTAAGAACATATTCTTGAACAACCATTGAATCAAAGAAATCAAAAGTGAAATTTAAATATACTTCTAGACAAATACATTTTATTAAGGAAGTGATACTGTTCTTCAGACTCATACAAGTGGAACTCAACACAATAAATGCCATGTTTGTATCATTTATTCTTTCCTCCTATATTATAAAGGCAGAATTTCATTGTTTTATAGGGAAATAAAGTTTCTAGCATCTTTAAAAATATAAATAATAAAAATACGACTAGACAAATAAAAATGAAAACACCATATACCAAAATTTATAGGATAAAGCAAAAGCATTTCTAAGAGGGGATTTCATAGCAATCAATGCCTACATTTAAAAGGAAGGCTTCTGGCCCAAGATAGTGATGTAAGAAGACCCTGAACTTACCTCTTCCATGGACACACAAATTATATACATATTTATAGAGCAATTCCTCCTAAAGTAGTACTGAGGGCTGATTAAACAACTTCTGCATAACAAAGGTATCTAAGGCAACCGTGCCCTCCCTGGACACTGCAAACTGCAGTGAGGAGGAATAGTACCAAGGGAATGTGAGTAAATTTGTCTGCCCTGGGGCACAGAAAGCTATGATTTCAAAGAGCAACTAGAATATAAAGAGTTAAGTTCTGTATCTCCTCCAAATGGTAGTAGAGTTGCTGAAACTCTCTCCAGGTTGTAGGACCTGGAGAGCATCATGGCTTACACTCACCTTCCACCTTGACAGAGTAGACAGGGGCAGAGTCTGAGTGCCCAATCTGGTTTGCCTCCTCAGTGAACTCCAGCCCTCTAGCCCAGGTCAATGCATCCTACCGAGGCAGCCCCAGCACAGTACATACTAGGACACCTCTGGTCAATGCTCATTATAGTTTCAGCCA
Source organism: Panthera uncia (assembly GCF_023721935.1). Lineage (NCBI taxonomy): Eukaryota > Metazoa > Chordata > Mammalia > Carnivora > Felidae > Panthera > Panthera uncia. Next base: position 96,981,141 of record NC_064811.1, on the reverse strand, counting down.
CCTTGCCAAGGTAACAGAGACAGAAAGCACCCAGGAACACTTTAGGCCCACACCATTTCATTGTTATATGACTTGATAGGGTGGGCACCTTGGGCACAGAACACTCTGGGACCTCCTGGTTCATGCTTACATTGGCTCAAGCCATATTGCCAGAGCTGCCTCTGTAATAAGTGCCTCAGGAACCCTAACCCAAACCCTACCTTGGCTCCAGCTTCACTGTTAGTGTGCCTCCTGCATGGAGCAATCTGGGACTCCCTGGCCATGTCTGTCTTGGCCCATCAAGGTAGCCCTGTGTTGAGAAACCCAGGACACCTCAGTTTGAAACAACTTTATCTGCAGCTGTCCTGCAAGAATACTTTCTGTGCAGAGAGCATCAGGTCCTCCTGGCTTATTCCCACACAAAGTTCTATTGTCCTGCCTGGGTGCTGTGTGCACAGAATGACCTAGGGCCACCCCAGCTCAATACCCACTTCAGCTTCAGCTGTCCTTCCGGGGCACCCTCTGTACAGAGTTCCTTGAGACCCCCAGCCCACACCAACTACAGCCTCAAAAGCCAGCCAAAGTCACTAGGTACCCACAGTTTACACAGGGGATGGCTGTACACAAAATAATTCTTTCAATTTAGGAGAAGTGGCTCTTCTGCTTAATTCATAAGAACAAACACAGAATACCAAGCAAAATGAAGAGACAGAGGAATAAGCTCCAAACAAAAGAATAAGGCAAAACTTTAGAAAAGGAACTAAATGAAGTAGAGATAACCAATCTACCTGATAGAGTTCAAAGTAATGGTTATACAGATGTTCACTAGACTGGAGAGAAGAGTAGATAAGTTTAGTGGGAACTTCACCACAGATAGAAAATATAAAAAATAACCAATTAGAGTTAAAAAAAAAACAGTAATGGAGGTGAAAAATATGCTGGAGGGAATCAACAGTAGAACAGAGGAAGCAGAAGAATGGAACAGTGATCTGCAAGACAGGACAATAAAAAGCAAACAAGCTAAACAGCAAAAATTTTAAAAAAAGGAAAAAAATGTGTATAGTTTAAGGGATCTCTTGAATATCATTAAGTGAACAAACATTTACATCATAGGAGTCCCAGAAGGAGAAGAGAAAGGGAAAGAAAATTTAGTTAAAGGAATAGTAGCTAAAAACTTTCCTAACTGGGGGAAGGAAATTGACAACCAGGTTTGGGAAGCATGGAGAGTTCCAAACAAGATGAACCCAAGGAGGTGCACAGAATGCCACCTCTTTGACATTAAAATGTCAAAGATTAAATATAAAGAGATAATTTTAAAAGCAGCATCTAGTAATGTACAAGGGAAACTCCATAAGCTATCAGCTGATTTTTAGTAGAAGCTTTGTAAACCGGAGGCGTTAGCATGATGTATTCACAGTGCTGAAAGAAAAACACCTAGAAACAAGAATACTCTGTATGGTAAGGTAGTTCAGGATTATTGGAGAGATAAAGATATCCCCTAACAAAAGTTAAAGAAGGCCATTATCACTAAATTGGCCTTACATAAAATATTAAAGAGACTTCTTTTAAGTGGAAAAGAAAAGGCCATAATTAGAAGAAAATTATGAAAGGAAAAATTTTCATATGTAAAATAAGCACACAGTAAAGACAGTAGAGCAATCACTTATAAGGCTAGTATAAAGGTTAAAAGACAAAAGTAGTAAAATCTATCATATCTAAAAAAATACTTAAGGGGGCTCACAAAATAAAGAGATGTAAAGTATGACAACATTTACTTAAAACGTGCAGGGGATGTAAAAATATTTTTTTCAAGAATGTGTTTAGGGGCACCTGAGTGGCTCAGTTAAGTGTCGGACTTCGGCTCAGGTCATGATCTTGCAGTGTGTGAGTTCAAGCCCCGTGTCGGGCTCTGTGCTGATGGCTCAGAGCCTGGAGCTTCTTCAGATTCTGTGTCTTTCTCTCTATGCCCCTCCCCCACTCAGACTCTGTCTCTCTCTGTCTCTCAAAAATAAATAAACATTAGGGGCGACTGGGTGGCGCAGTCGGTTAAGCGTCCGACTTCAGCCAGGTCACGATCTCGCGGTCCGTGAGTTCGAGCCCCGCGTCAGGCTCTGGGCTGATGGCTCGGAGCCTGGAGCCTGTTTCCGATTCTGTGTCTCCCTCTCTCTCTGCCCCTCCCCCGTTCATGCTCTGTCTCTCTCTGTCCCAAAAATAAAAAAAAATAAAAAATGTTGAAAAAAAAATTAAAAAAATAAATAAACATTAAAAAAATTTCTAAACAATGTGTTTGAACTTGTGGTCACTAACATAATATAAATTCCTACATACTTAGAATGTTATATATGAACCCCATGGTAATTATAGAAGAAAAAATCTATATTAGAAACACAAAACTTAACACTGAAGAGTCATTAATCACAAGGGAAAAAAAAAGAGCATGAGAAGAAAAAAAGGAAAAGAGAAGAACTACAAAAATCCCCAGAAAACAAATAACAAAATGGTAGTAAATACATACCTGTTGATAATTACTTTAAATGTAAATGGTCTAAATATTCAATAAAAATACAGAGGGTGGCAGAATGAATAATAAAAAAAGAAGATTCAACATCTGCTGCTTAAAGAGACTCCTATCAGACCTAAAGACACATACAGACTAAAAGCAGAGGAATGAAAGATATTCTATATGGGAAAATATATTCCATGCAAACAGAAGTGCAAACAGAAGCCAGAGTGGCAATACATCTATCAGAAAAAAAATAAACTTTGAAACAAATACTGTAACAAGAGACAAAGCAAATCATTACATATTGATAAAGGGATAGCTCCAACAAGAAGATATAGAAATTGTAAGTATCTATGGACCCAAAATTGGAGCACCTAAATACATAGATAAAATATTAACAAACATAAAAGGAGAAACTGGAATTAATTCAATAATAGTAGCAGAATTTAAAATCCTATTTGCATCGATGGATAGATCATCCAGGCAGAAAATCAATAAGAAAATAGTTTATTCAAACAACACATTAGATCAGATAGACTTAACAGATATATACAGAACATTCCATCCCAATACAACAGAATACACTGTGTATTCTGTTGCAATCCTCTTAAATTGCATATTAAACTGCAAATTTAAGAGGACAGAATTTATATCATGCATTTTTTCTTACCACAGTATGAAACTAGAAATCAATCACAAAAATAAAAACAAACAAACAAACAAACAAAAAACCAACAGAACTGGAAAAAACACTCACAAACATGTGGAGGCTAAGCAACATGATACTAAACAATGAATAGATCAATAAAGAAATTAAAAAAAAGAAATAAGATACAAGTGAAAATAAAATACAACAGTGAAAAATATATAATGATAAAGGCTTACTTCAAGAAAAGAAAAATATCAAATAATTAATCTAACTTTACATTTAAAGGAACTAGAAAAAGAACAAAGCCCAATGACTAGAAGGAAGGAAATAATAGAGATCAGAGCAAAAATAAATAGAGACTAAAACAAAACAAAACAAAACAACAAACAAACAAACAAAAAACCCAAAAGGTCAATGAAGCCAAGAGCTGGTTCTTAGAAATGATAAACAGAATTCAAAAACGTTTAGCCAGACTCATCAAGAAAAAAAAGATCCAAATAAAGAAAATCAGAATCGAAAGAGAAGTAACAATGGACTCCACACAAATAGAAAAATTTTTAAGAGACTACTCCAAAAAATTATAATAAGCCAATGAATTGAACAACTTAGAAGAAATGGATAAATTACTGGGGCCAATCTTCCAAACCTGAATTGAGAAGAAAAAGAAAATCTGAGCTGATTATTTGAGTTGGTAATCAAAAAGCTTGCAACAAACAAAGTCTAGGAGTAAATGGCTTCACAGTTCAATTCTACCACATATCTAAAGAGGAGTTAACGTCTATTCTCCTGAAACTAGACTACAATATAGAAGAGGAAGGAAAGTTTCCAAATTTATTTTATGTGGCCAGGATTACCATGATACCAAAACCAGACAGACACTACATAAAAACTACAGGCCATTATCCCTGATGAATATTGATTGGAAAATTCTCACTGAAATATTAGCTAACTGCATTGAATAATACATTAAAAAGATCATTCACAATCAAGTGGGATTTATTTTGGGGATTCAAGGATGATTCAATATTCACAAATCAGTGTGATATACCAAATTAATAAAATGAAGGATAAAACTCATATGACTGTCTCAACAGATACAGAAAAAGCATTTGACAAAATTCAACATTTACTCATGATTAAAATACCTCCACGAAGTGGATCTAGAGGGAACATACTTCAACATAAAGGCCATGGATGAAAAACTTACAGTTAACATCATATTCAATGGTGAAAAACTACGAGCTCCTCCTCTAAGGTCAAGTAAAAGGAAAGGATGGCCACTTACACCATTTTTTATTCATCATAGTACTGGAAGTCTTCCCTACCACAATCCGACAAGGAAAAAAAAAAAGGTGGGGTGCCCTGGTGGCTCAGTCGGTTAAGTGTCTGACTTCTGCTCACATCATGATCTCGTGGATCATGGGTTTGAGCCCCACATTGGGCTCTCTGCTGATGGCACTAAGCCCACTTCAGATCCTCTGTATCCCTCTCTCTCTGCCTCTTCCCCACTAGTGTGTGAGCTCTCTCAAAAATAAACACTTTAAAAAATAATAAAAGGTATCCAAATTGATAAGGAAAAAGTAAAACTCACTATTTGCAGATGGCTGGATATATACAGAACCTTAAAATATCTACCAAAAAATATTAGAATAAATAAATTCAGTAAATTTGAAGGTATGAAATTAATATACAGAAATATATTGTATTTCTATACTCTAATAATGAATTAGCAGAAAGCAAAATTAAGAAAACAATTCCATTTATGATTGCACTAAAAAAGTAAAATACCTTGAAATAAACTTAACCAAGGAGGTGGCAGGCTGGGACTCTCAAAACCATAAAACACTGAGGAAAGAAATTGAGAGCAACATGACCAAATTGAAACACATACCATGCTCATGGATTTGAGGAATATTGTTAAAATATCCAAACTACCCCAAACAATCCACAAATTCATTGCAATTCTGTCAAAATACCTACAGCATTTTCACAGAACTAGAACAAATAATCATAAAATTTGTATGGAGTCACAAAACAGCCAAAGAAATCTTGAGGAAGACCAAAGCTGAAGGCATTATAATCCCAGACTTCAATTTATAGTATAAAGCTATAATAAAGAAAACAATATGGTACTATTAGAAAAATAGACACATAGATATATAGAACAAAAAAGATAACCCAGAAATAAACCCACACTTTTATGTTCAATTAATCCACAACACAGGAAACAAGAATATTCAATGAGGAAGACAGGTCTTCAGTAAATGGTTCTAGGAAAGCTGGACAACTACACACACAAGAATGAAACCAGACCACTTTCTTACACCATACACAGAAATAAACTGAATGTGGATTAAAGACCTAAATGTCAGACCAGAAACTATAAAACTCCCAGAAGAAAACATAGGCAGTATTCTCTGTATTGACTGTAGAAACATTTTTCTAGATAAGTCTTCTTAGGAAAAGGAAACAAAAGTAAAAACAAACTATTGGGACTACACAAAAATAAAAAGCTTTTGCATGGCAAAGGAAACCATAAACAAACCAACCTACTGAATGTGAGAAAATACTTGCCAATGCTATATCTGATAAGGTACTTATATCCAAAATATATAAAGAACTTCTACAACTCAACACCAAACCCACAAATAATCCTATTAAAAATGGGCAGAATACCTGAATATACATATTTCCAAAGAAGACATACAGGTGGCTAATACACACATGAAAAGATGCTCAACATTACAAATAAGGGGGGTAATGCAAATTGAAACTTCAATGAAATGTCACCTCACACCTATCAGAATGGCTAGAATAAAAAAGATAAGAAATAACAAGCATTAGCAAGGATGTGGGAAAAAAGGAACCCTGTATCCTATGGATTGTAAATTAGTGCAGCAATATGGAAAACACTATGGAGCATCCTAAAAAATTAAAAATAGGGACACCATATGATCTAGCAATTTCTTGACTGGGTATTTATCCAAAGAACAAAAAACCAAGCAAACAAAAAAACATACTAGTTCAAAAAGATGTACACACCCCTGTTTATTGCAGCATTATTTACAATGGCCAAGGTATGGAAGCAACCTGATAGATGCATACAGAAGATGTGTGCCATTTATGTGTCTACACACACACACACACACACAATGGAATATTACTCAGACATAAATAAAGGTGAGATCTTACCATTGACAACCACATGAATAGACATAGAGTGTGTTATATTAAGTAAAATAATTCAGAAAAGGAAAGAAAACACCATATGATTTCACTTATATGTGGAATATAAATAAATAAATAAACCAAAAATAGAAACAGACTCATAAAAACAGGGGGAAAAAAGGTGGTCACCAGAATGGACAGTGTAGGAGGATGGGCCAAATGCTTAAAGGGGAGAGGAAGGTAGCAGTTTCCAGTTATGAAATAAATAAGTCATGTGGATGAAAGGTAGTGGATAAGGAATATAGCCAATGTTATTGTAATAGTGTTATATGGTGACAGATGGTAGCTATAGTATGGTGATTTATAGCATAATGTACAGAGTTATTAAATCACTAATTTATTATACATTTTAAACTAATATAACATTGTGTGTTTACTATACTTTAATAAAAAATAAAAAAACCTAAATAATAAAAATTAAATCAAAAAATAAATTTAAAATAAGGTCTCAAACAAGTTAATTTTACACCTTATGAAACTAAAAAAAAATACACACACTGACCTTAATGTTAGAAGGATGGAAATGAGATTAGAGTAGATGTAAATAAATAGAAAATAGAATAGAAAAAGACCAGTGAAAATAAGAGTTGGATTTTTGAAAAGATCAATGATAACATTGATAAACTCTTGACTAGACTAAGAAAAAAGGGATAAGGGTCAAATAAATAAAAACAAATAAAAGAACAGACACTACAAGTAATGATACAAAATAAAAACCATCATAAGACACTGAATAATTATATGTCAAAAAATTAGGTAACCAAACATACAATCTATCAAGACTGAATCATGGAGAAATACAGTCTGAACTGTAATGAGTATAGTGAATGAGTCAGTAGTCAGAAACCTCCTTTACAAAAGAAATCCCAGGATCAAATGGCTTCAATGGTGAATTTTACCAAACATTCAGAGATAATATCAAGTCTTCTCAAACTCTTCCAAAACAATAAAATATGATGGATCATTTTCAAACTCATTTTACATGGTCAATATTACCCTAAAGCCAAATCCACAAAAAGACATCACAAGAAAGGAAAATTACATGCTAATATTTCTGATGAAAGTAGAAAATTCTTCAATCAAATATTAATAATTAACAAACTGAATCTAACATCATGGTGAAAGAATCATATTCCAAGACTAACTAGGATTTATCTCAAGGATTGTTCAACATATAAATATTAATGTAAAATACCACGTTAAAAGACTAAAGACTAAAAATCACATGACTGTCTCAATAAATGTAGAAAAACCTTTGACAAAATTCAGCAATCTTTCATTATAACTCTTAATAATTAAATTTAACGTTGAATAATAGAAGGAATAAATACTATATATGAAAAGCCCATAGCTAACACCATACTTAAGACTGAAAAATTAAAAACATTTCCACTAAGATCAGAAAGAGACAAAAGTACTCACTCCTGTCATTTTTATTCAATACAGTTGTATAAGTCCTAGGCAGAGCAATTAAGCCGAAAAAGAAACAATATCCAAATTGGAAAGGAAAAAGTAAAAATGTCCCTGTTTGTGTATGACATATGCTTATATGTAGAAAACCCTGAAGACTCCATAAGAAAACTACTATAAATAATAAACAAATTTAGTAAAGTTGCAGATTTCAAAATCAAGATGAAATAAGCCAGAAGGGAAAGAGAAATATAGTACAGTATCACTTGTATGTTGAATCTAAACATAAGTAAATTAATAAATAAATATCTGGTTTTATAAAAACAGGAAATAGAAGTGATGGTTGAGGAGTTGGGGATAGAAGAAAATGGAGAGATAGAAGTGAAAGGGTACAAACTTTCAGTTAGAAGAAGAGTTATTTCTGAGGATCTAATGTACAGTGTGATGCCTGGAGTTAACTTGATATTTTATACTTGAAAATTGTTGAGAGTAGATCTAAGCATTCTCAGCAGACACATAAAAAAGAGGTAACTGTATGAGTTAATTGATGTTAATTATATTGATCTTGGCAATCACTCCACACTGTATACAGACCTAAAATAATGTTATACACTTTAAATATACACAACAATACTTCTCAATTATTCCTTGATAAATTTGGGAGAAAATATGTTGCTTTTCTATATAATAACAAAAAAAAAACTATATGAAAAAATATTAGAAAAGCAATCCCATTTACAATAATACCAAAAATAATAAAGTACGAATAAACTTACCTAAGGAAGTGAAACACTTATATATGAAAAAACTATAAAACAGTGATGAAAGAAATTAAACAAGACACAAATGAAATGTGTTCATGAACTGGAAGACTTAATATTGTTAATATGTCTATAAAAATACCAAAGCAATCTACAGATTCAATGCAATGTCTACAAAATTCCAGTGTTTATGGAAAAAAAAATCCTTACATTCTATTGAACCACAAAATACCATGACTGGCCAAATAAATTTTGAGAAGAACAAAAATGGAAGTATCATATTTCCTGATTTCAAAATATGTTCTAAATCTTCAGCAATCAAAAAAGTATGGTAATGGCATAAAGACAGACATATAAAGCAACAGAACAGAGAGTCCAGAAATAAGTCAATTAATACACAGTGAACTTATCTTCAACAAGGATATTGAGAATACGCAATGGGAAGATAAAAAAGAGAATGCACAATGGGAAAAAGATCCTCTCTTCAACAAATCGTTTTAGAAAAACTAGATCTCAACATATAGAAGAATGTAATTGGATCCACTTCTTAAACCATACACAAACATGAACTCAAAATGGATTAAAGACTTAAAAGTAAGAACAGGGACACACCAGGGTGGCTCAGTTGGTTAAGCATCTGACTTCGTTGGGCTCAGGTCATGATTTTGTGGTCCATGAGATGAAGCCCACTTTGGGCTCTGTGCTGACAGCCCACAGCCTGGGGCTTTGGATTCTGTGTCTCCTACTTTCTACCCCTTCCCCACTTGCGTGCGCGCGTGCGCACGTGCACACACACACACACACACACACACACAGACACACACACACAGAGTCTCTCTCTCTCTCTCAAAAATAAACATTTAAAAAAAGTAAGAACTGAAACTACAAAAGTATTAGGAAAAATAAAAAGGAAAAATCTTCCTGATATTGGTCTTAGCAATGATTTCATGGATAGGACACCAAAGCACAGGCAACAAAATGAAAAATAAATAAGTAGAACTACAAAAAACTAAAACAAACAAACAAAAAAACCTGTACAACAAAGGAATCAGTCAATAGAATGAAAAGGCAACATAACAAATTGGAGAAAATATTTGCAAACCATACATCTGATAAGCGGTTAGCCTCTAAAATACATAAGGAATTTCTATAACTCAATAATTAAAAACTGATTACAAAATAGGCAAAGGACTTGAAGAGGCATTTCTCCAAAGAAAATATACTAGTAGCCAAGAGGTGCTCAACATCACTAATCATCAGGGATATGAAAATCAACATCACAATAAGATCGCCTCACACCGGTCAGGAAGGCTGTTATCACAAAATCAAAAGACAACACATATTGATGAGAATGTGGAAAAAAAGGGAACTATTATATTTTGCTGGTGGGAATGTAAAATGTTACACAGTCACTATGGAAAACAACATGGAAGTTCCTCAAAACATGAAAGTAGAACTATATGATCTACATCTGACTTCTGGGTGTATACTGACAAAAACTGAAGTTGGTATCTTTAAGAGATATGAGTACTTCTGTGTTCATTGCAGCAATAATCACAATAGTTAAAGAGTTCAAACAACCTAAATGGCCATCAACATGTGAATAGGTAAGTAAAATGTGGCATATACATACAATAGAATGCTATGCAGCTTTTAAAAAGGAAAGTCTATGATATAGGACAAAATGGATTAATCTGGAGGATATTACTCTAAGTGACAAAAGCCAGTCACAGAGAGATATTTATTGCAGTTTATTCCTTTATGAGATACCCAAAAATATCAAATTCATAGAGTCAAAGAGTGGAATGATGGTTAGTATGGTATGGGAGTAGGCAGAAATGGGGAATTATTAATCAACAGGCATAAAGTTTCAGTCAAGCAAGGTGAATAAACTAGAGCTCTGTTCTACAACATTGTACCTATGGTCAACAATAGCACATTGTATATTTAAAATTTTGTTAAGAAGGTATATTTCTATTATTTCTACTATAAAATAAAATTTTTAAAGAAATTTCCATTCCTTCTTGAATCGTTTTATATATTTTGGCCTCTTCCATCTGACTCTCTTTCCCCAACCTTTATTATTATTATTTTTTCAATCTCTTTGTCCTTACCCTCATAGTATCTTTATGTGGGTCTTTCACACTGCCTTTTAAACATGTGCTGGGGACTGTCTGTAGTCCTGATTCTTTATGCAAGACTCACACTCATGTACAAACTTCCTACTTGGTATCTTTGCTTAAATATATTTAAATGTCTCTATTAAAAAATTACCAAAGACAACAGAAGATCTTGGAGAGAAGATGCGAAATTAGGCTGTATATACTTGTTTTTTTAAATTTTAATTATTTATGTTTTGTTGCTTAAAAATTTGTCATCTCACATGCAATAAAAATCCAGAAAAATACTTTTAAAAACATGTGTATATATAGTATTCTTTCATGAAAAGTAATTATAAAAATTATATTTATACATTTTTATCAAGTACAGTGAGAATGAAATCTAAGAAAGATTATTTCACATTATGGGGAGTCTGGGTGGCTCAGTTGGTTAAGCATCCAACTTTGGCTCAGGTCATGATCTCACAGTTTGTGGGTTTGAGACCCACATCGGGTTCTATGCTTATGGCTCAGAGTCTGGAGCCTGCTTCATATTCTGTGTCTCCTCTGCCCCTCCCCTGTTCATGCTCTGTCTCTCTTGCTCTCAAAAATAAACAAACATTTAAAAAATTAAAAAAAAAATTCATGTTATCCTTTGCCCTGGCTCAGGACTCAATGTTCTGAGTGTGACCCCACTCCTGCCTCCTGTATTCTGTATTTACAGAGAGTTGTATCCTGCAAGCTAGCCTCAGCTTTTGTATCAGCTCATTTCCCCTTGAGTTGATCCAATGGGAGGCAATAATAAGAGAGTTGAGGGAAAGAGAAAGGAAAAAGTTAGCATATTTTTCCATTGCTCTGTTTCCAATGGTTATCTCATGGAATCTGATGGTAACCAAAATACACCCCAAACCTGCCAAAGGAAGACATGGAAGACAATTAAATCAAAGGGAAAATAAATAAGAGTACAACAGGGCACACACCACAAGCAAGAGACATTTCCTGAAGTACCAAGTCCTTGGGATCAGGGGGTTGATCCTACATTGCAGGGCATTGCAAGACCTAGTCTATATAAGTCATTAACTTCAAGAGCAGAAATGTAGCTGACTTTTCTAATGTACAGAAAAAGACACAGAGAGTTAGACAACATGAGAGAGAGAATAATATATCCCAAATGAAACAAAAGGACCAAACCACAGCAAGAGACCTAACAAACAGATATAAATAATATGCCTGATAGAGAATTCAGTGTAATGATCATAAAGGTACTCACTGTATTTGAGAAAAGAATGGAGGACATCACTGAGACCCATAACAAAGAGACAAAAAAACAAACAAACAAACAAAAAAAACAATCGGAGATGAAGAACACAATATATGAAATAAAAATACAGGTGATGGAATAAGTAGAAGGCTAGATGAAGTGGAGCAAAGAATGACCTGGAAGACAGAGTAATGGAAAGTAACCAAATTGAGTAAACAAGAGGAAATAAAAAAACTTATGCAAATTGAGAATATATTTAAAGAATTCTGACTTCATCAAGTGTTATAACATTCATATGATACGGATCCAGAAGAGGAAGAGAGAGAGACAAGGGGGTGGAAAGTTTATTTAAAGAAATAATAGCTGAAAACTTTCCTAATCTGGGGAAGGAAACAGATATCCAGATCCAAGCGGCACAGAGATACTCTAAAAAAACCAACACCAGGATACATAATAATTAAAATAACAAAAAGTAGTAATAAAAAAAAAACCTAAAAGCAGCAATGGAAAATAACACAGCTACATACAAGAGTAACCCCATAAGGATATCAGCAGAAACTTTGTAGGTCAGAAGAGACTGGCATGATATAGACAAAGAGCTGAAAGGTAAAAATCTTCAACAAGAATACTCTATCCAGCAAGGCTATCATTCAGAATAGAAGGAGAATAAAGAGTTTGTCAGACAAGCAAGTATTCAAAAAGTTCGTGATTACTAAACCAGCCATACAAGAAATGGATGACTCTTTGACCAGAAAGGAAAGACCACATATGAGAGTATGAAAAATAAAAATGTCTGAAAAAACAGTCATAGGAGGCAGGGAACAAAATGATGTAAAATAATTCACCATATACATAAAATGTGTGCGTTGGTGGGGAGAGGAGTAAAAAAATGGATTCAAATTCAAGTGACTATCAACTTAATACAGACTGCTATATGCAGATGTTATATACAAACCTATCAGTAACCACAAATTAAAAAAACAATAATAGATAAGCAAAGAATAAAGTGAAAAGAACTCAAGTATATCAATAGAGAAAACCAGCAAACCATGAAAGAGAAACAGAAGAAACAATCAGACAAAAAGCATACAAACAACCACAAAACAAGTAACAAAATGACAATAAATACATATCAATAATTACTTCATATATAAATGGATTAAATACTCCAATCAAGTGGCATAGGGTGACAGAGTAGATTAAAAAAACAAAAAACAGGGGCGCCTGGGTGGCTCAGTCGGTTGAGCTTCCGACTTTGGCTCAGGTCACGATCTCACGGTTCATGAGTTCGAGCCCCGCGTCAGGCTCTGGGCTGATGGCTCAGAGCCTGGAGCCTGCTTCCGATTCTGTGTCTCCCTCTCTCTCTGCCCCTCCCCCATTTATGCTCTGTCTCTCTCTGTCTCAAAAATAAATAAACATTAAAAAAAATTAAAAAACAAAAAACAAAAAACAAAACTCATGTATATGCTATATACAAGGGACCGATTTGAAACCTCAAGTCACCTGCAGATGGAAAGTGAAGGGATGGAGAAACATTTATCATTTGAATCAGTGTCAAAAGAAAGCCTGGATAGCAATACTTACATCAGACAAAATAGACTTTAAAACAAAAATTTTAACAAGAGACAAAGCCACTACACAACAATAAAGGGGACAGTCCAACAAAAAGATATAATAATTATAGTTATCACCCAACATGGGAGCACTCAAATATATAAAACAGATATAGCAAACATGAAGAAAATAATAAATAGTAATACATTAATAGTAGGGGACTTTAACACCCCACTTACATTAAAGGACATATTGTCTAAACAGAAAATTCACAAACACTGTGGCTTTGAATGACACACCGGACCAGATGGATTTAACAGATATATTCAGAACTTTCCACTGTAAAACAGAAGAATACACATTTTTTTCTTCAAGTGCACATGGAACGTTCTCCAGAATAGATCATGTATTAGGCCACAAAACAAGTTTCAACAAATTAGAAAAGATCAAAGTCATACAATGCATCTTCTATCACCACATCACTATGGAACTAGAAATCAACCACAAGAAAACTCTAGAAAGAGCACAAATAAATGGAGGTTAAATAACATGCAAGTAAATAGTGAATGAATCAACCAAGAAATCAAAGAAGAAATTAAAATTACACGGAAACTAATGAAAATGAAAACACAACGACCCCAAATATTTAGAATACAGTAAAAGCAGTTTTAAGAGGGAAGTGTATAGGAATACAGGCTTATCTTAAGAAGCAAGGAAAATCTGAAATAAACAACCTAACATTACACCTAAAGTGGATAGAATAAAATCAACAAACAAAACCCAAAATGAGCAGAAGGATGGAAATAATAGAGATTAGAGTAGAAATAAATGACATAGAAACTTAAAAAAATCAATAAAACCAGGAGCTCATTCTTTGGAAAACAAATCAACAAAATTGGTAAACCTCTAGCTAGAATCATCAAGAAAAAAAGGGGAAAGGACTGAAACAAAATCACAAATGAGTGTAGAGAACAACCCACACCACAAAAATACAAATATTATAAGAGAATATTATGAAAAAAAAATGTATGCCGATTAGAAAACCTTGAAGAAATGGATAAATTCCTAGAAACATAGAACCTACCAAAATTGAAGCAGGAAGAAATAGAAAATTTTAGCAGACCAACTACTACCAAGGACATTGAATCACAAATCAAAAACTCCCAACAAACACTGATGAAATTGAAGAAGACACACACAAAAATATGGGAAGACATTACACACTCATGGATTAGAAGAACAAATATTGTTAAATGTTTAGATTACCCAAAGCAACTACATATTTAATGCAACCCCTATCAAAATATCAATAGCATTTTTCACAGAGCTAGAACAAACAATCCTAACATTTATATGTAACCACAGAAGATGTAAATAGCCAAACAATCTTGAAAAATAAATGCAAAGCTGGAAGTATCACAATTCCAGACTTCAAGTGACATTATAAATCTTTGGTAATAAAAACAGTATGGTAATGGAACAAACACATAAATCAATGGTACAGAATAGAAACACAGAAATAAACCCACAATTGTATGGTCAGCTAATCTTTTACTAAGCAGGAAAGAATATCCAATGTGAAAAAGCAAGTCTTCAACAAATGGTGTTGGGAAAACTGGACAGCTACATGCAAAAGAATGAAATGGACCACTTTCTCACTCCATACACAAAAATAAATTCAAAATGGATGAAAGATCTAAATATGAGACCTGAACATATAAAAAACCTAGATGAGAACACAGGAAGTAATTCACTTGACATCGTCCATAGTAATTTCTTTCTAGTTATGTCTCCTGATAGTTTTCTAGATAAGTCTCCTGAGCTAAGAAAAATAAAGTAAAAAACAAACTGTTGGGGCTATAACAAAATAAAAAGCTTCTGCACAGTGAAAGAAACAGTCAACAAAACTAAAAGGCAACATATGGAGTGGGAGAAGATATTTAGAATTGACATATCTGATAAAGGTTAGTATCCAATATATATAAGGAACTGATAGAACTCAAACTCCAAAAAGAAATAATCCAATTAAAAAATGGGAAGAAGATATAAACAGACATTTCTCCAAAGAATTCATCCAGATGGCCACCAGACACATAAGAAGATGCTCAACGTCACTCATAATCAGAGAAATGCAAGTCAAAACTACAATGAGATATCGCCTTACACCTGTCAGAATGGCTAAAATAAACACAAGAAACAAGTGTTGGTGAGGATGTGAAGACAAAGGAACACTCTTGCACTGTTGGTGGGAATGAAAATTGGTGCAGCCACTGTGAAAAGAGTATGGAGGTTGCTCAGAAAGTTAAAGAATGAATTACTCTATGATCCAGTGATCACACATTAGGTATATACTTAAAAAATACAAAAATACTAATTCAAAGGGATACGTATACCAATGTGTTTTTAGTAGAATTATTATAGATAGCCAGGATATGAAAAAACCCCAAATGTCCACAGATAAATGAATGGATAAAGAAGATGTAATATATATATTACATCCATATATATATATATATATATATATATATACACACACACAAATATACAAAATATATATACATATATGTGTGTGTGTGTGTGTATGTATATATATATATATATATATATATATGAAATATTCTTCAACCATAAAAAAGAATGAAGGTCACCTGTGTAGCTCAGTTGGTTAAGCGTCTGACTCTTGATTTCAGTTCAGGTCATGATCTCATGGTTTGTGAGTTCGAGTCCCACATCAGGCTTTCTGCTGATGGTTCAGAGCCTTCTTGGGATTCTCTCTCTCTCCCTCTGTCCCTCTGCCCTCTCTCCCTCCCTCCCTCCCTCTCTTTCTGAAAATAAGTTTAAAAATTAAAAAAATAATAATGAAATATTTTTATTTGTAATGACATGAATAGATCTAGAGAGTATAATGTTAAGTGAAATAAGTCAGAGAAAGACATATACCACATAATTTTACCCATATGTGGAATTTAATTTTTATTCATTTATTTATTTTTAATTTTAGAGAGAGAGAGAGAGTACACACAAGTGGGGGAGAGGAATGGAGTCTGAGAAAGAGAGAATCACAAGCTGTCTCCATATTCAACACAAAGCCCAATGTGGGGCTTGATCCCATGACCCTGGGATCATGACCTGGATCAAAGCCAAGAGTTAGACACTCAACCGACTGAGCCACCAAGGTACCTCCAAATATGTAATTTTAGAAACAAGTGAGCCATGGAAAAAATCAAGAGAGAGAGAGACAAACCAAGAAACAGACTCTTAAATATAGAGGACAAACTGATGGTTACCAGAGGGGATGTGGAGTAGGGTGGGTGAAATAGGTGATGGGGATTAAGGAGGGCACTTGTTGTGATAAGAACCAGGTAATGTATGGAATTTTTGAATCATTATATTGTAGAGTTGAAACTAATAATACTAACTGTATATTAACTATACTGGAATTAAAAAGTAATAAACTTCAAGACAATCAGAAAAATGTAAATACTGACTGGATCTTTAAAGGTATCAAAGATTATGGTTGATTAAAAAATAATTTATAAAATATTCAGTTCAATATAATGATGGGACAACCAATGAGAAACACCAATAGGTAATTGACAATGCTGAAGTGACTTCAGGGGAATTAGGGACATACAGATTTATAATTCTTTCACAAAGTCTGATAAATAATAAATTAGAACTTTTAAGAGGAAAATATGTCAAGAAGAAGGAGCTGTGGCTTCACTCTTTGAAAGGTTTATCTTTTAAGAGTTTGTATAGCAAGATGAGGTATTGAAATGAAACAGCAAAAGCCCTAGGGGTACAAGGTAACTCAGCATATTATTTCACTAAAAAGACTATGAGGGAAAGCATATTTAGAGGAAGGCTCAACAGTGTTCAGTGCTATAGAGAGTCAAGTGGTAAAAAGGTTGAGAAAGGACCATCAAGTACAGCAATAAAAAACTATTATTGGCATTTAAAAATCAATATTCTAGTATATGTTCAAATGTAAATCTTAATAATCCCTCAGAAGCTTATTTTATTAGAATAAATTGTTTCATGTTTATAAATATAGGGAAATATGTGTGTTTGTAGTCAGAAGAATGGATTGGAAGGATAAAAAATTTATTTACTTATTTTTTTAAATATGAGGGAGGGGCAGAGACAGAGGGAGTGAGAGAGAAAGAATCCCAAGCAGATTCCATGCTGTCAGTGCAGAGCCTTATGATCGGGGAGGGGCTTGAACTCATGAACCATGAGATCATGACCTGAGCTGAAATCAAGAGTCAGGCCTTTAGCCATCTGAGCCACCCAGGTGTTTAAAAAGTAAAAACTTTAGAAGTGCTAGGGTGATACAAATGATGGAAGGAAAAAGAGTACAGTGAATTTGAAAGAAAGTACAAATTAACACCACCTGGAGAATCACTCTTGTGGAAAATAGGATCTCAGATACAAAAGTGGATAAAGAGGGAATCAAATATATAAATGGAAAAAAGAAAGAATTCTGAGTTTGAAGATCTCTATTCTCTTATAAACATATGAGCTTCTCAGACAGTCATGGAGAGAGGTAAAAATTTACTTAGCATTCAGCTTACCATCTTAAACATTTTTCAGTGTGCGTTTAAGTAGTGTTAACTATATTCACTTTGTTGTACATCAGATCTCTAGAAGTTTTTCATTTTGCAACAGTGAAACTCTATATCCACTAGATACTAATTTCCCTTCCTCTCTTCCACCAGCCCATGGCATCTACCATTCTTTCTATTTCTGTGATTTTGACATTAGATATTTTGTATACGAGTAGAATCATATACTATTTCTCTTCTTGTGACTGACTTATTTCATTTAGCGTAATGTCTTCAAGGTTCATTTATGTTCTAGCATGTGACAAGATTTCCTTTTTTAAGGCTGTATGGTAGTCCATTCCCATCAACAGTGAATAAATATTCCAACTTTTCTGGATCTTCATCAGCACATACTATTTTCTGTTCTTTTCATACTGACCATCCCTGATTGGTATGAGATGGGTGATATTGTGGGGTTTTTATTTCCATTTCCTTACTGATTAGTGATGTTAAACATCTTTTTCATGTGCTTACTATCCATTCAGATACTTCTAGATTTATAGCAAGAGAGTATTTATTTATTGCTCATAGCAAAGTCTACTTTGGACCTGTAGGGATTGTCCTCCTCATGGTGATTCAGTGACACAGGCTTCTCTATCTTGTCATTGCACTTCCTCTAGGTACTAGGAGTTATTTCCTCCTTTCTATTCAACCAATAGATGGAGAAGGGAATATGCTGTCTTGGAAATCTGTTTTGGCCAAGCTTGAAATCAACCACAGGAAAAAGTCTGGAAAACCTCCAAAAGCATGGAGGTTAAAGAACACCCTACTAAAGAATGAATGGGTCAACCAGACAATTAGAGAAGAAATTAAAAAATATATGGAAACAAATGAAAATGAAAATACAACAATCCAAATGCTTTGGGATGCAGTGAAGGCAGTCCTGAGAGGAAAATACATTGCAATCGAGGCCTATCTCAAGAAACAAGAAAATCCCAAATACAGAATCTAACAGCACACCTAAAGGAAATAGAAGCAGAGCAGCAAAGACACCCCAAACACAGCAGAAGAGAAATAATAAAGATCAGAACAGAAATAAACAATATAGAATCTAAAAAAGCTATAGAGCAGATCAATGAAACCAAGAGTTGGTTTTTTGAAAAAATAAAATTGATAAACCTCTAGCCAGTTTTCTCAAAAAGAAAAGGGAGAGGACCCAAATAAATAAAATCATGAATGAAAATGGAATTATGACAAGCAACCCCTCAGAAATACAAGCCATTATCAGGGAATACTATGAAAACTTAAATGCCAACAAACTGGACAACCTGAAAGAAATGGACAAATTCCTAAGCACCCACACACTTCCAAAACTCAATCAGGAGGAAATAGAAAGCTTGAACAGACCCATAACCAGTGAAGAAATTGAATCAGTCATCAAAAATCTCCCAACAAATAAGAGTCCAGGATCAGATGGCTTCCCTGGGGAATTCTACCAGACATTTAAAGCAGAGATAATACCTATACTTCTCAAGCTATTCCAAAAAATAGAAAGGGAAGGAAAACTTCCAGACTCATTCTATGAAGCCAGTATTACTTTGATTCTGAAACCAGACAGAGACCTAGTGAAAAAAGAGAACTACAGGCCAATATCCCTGATGAATATCGATGCAAAAATTCTCAATAAGATACTAGCAAATCGAATTCAACATCTTATAAAAGAATTATTCACCATGATCAAGTGGGATTCATTCCTGGGATGCAGGGCTGGTTCAACATTCGCAAATCAATCAACGTGATACATCACATTAATAAAAGAAAGATAAGAACCATATGATCCTGTCAATTGATGCAGAAAAGGCCTGTGACAATATTCAGCATCCTTTCTTAATAAAAACCCTAGAGAAAATCACGGTAGAAGAAGCATACTTAAAGATCATAAAATCCATTTATGAAAAGCCCACAGCTAACATCATCCTCAATGGGGAAAAACTGAGAGCTTTCCCCCTGAGATCAGGAACACGACATGGATGTCCACTCTCACCGCTGTTGTTTGACATAGCGTTGGAAGTTCTAGCATCAGCAATCAGACAACAAAAAGATATCAAAGGCATCAAAATTGGCAAAGATGAAGTTAAGCTTTCACTTTTTGCAGATGACATGATATTATACATGGAAAATCCGATAGACTCCACCAAAAGTCTGCTAGAACTGATACATGAATTCAGCAAAGTTGCAGGATACAAAATCAATATACAGAAATTAGTTGCATTCTTATACACTAATAATGAAGCAACAGAAAGACAAATCAAGAAACTGATCCCATTCACAATTGCACCAAGAAGCATAAAATACCTAGGAATAAATCTAACCAAAGATGTAAAAGATCTGTATGCTGAAAACTATAGAAAGCTTATGAAGGAAATTGAAGAAGATATAATGAAATGGAAAAACATTCCATGCTCATGGGTTGGAAGAATAAATATTGTTAAAATGTCAATACTACCCAAAGCTATCTACACATTCAATGCAATCCCAATCAAAATTGCACCAGCATTCTTCTCGAAACTAGAACAAGCAATCCTAAAATTCATATGGAACCACAAAAGGCCCCGAATAGCGAAGGTAATTTTGAAGAAGAAGACCAAAGCAGGAGGCATCACAATCCCAGACTTTAGCCTCTACTACAAAGCTGTCATCATCAAGACAGCATGGTATTGGCACAAAAACAGACACATAGACCAATGGAATAGAATAGAAACCCCAGAACTAGACCCACAAATGTATGGCCAACTCATCTTTGACAAAGCAGGAAAGAATATCCAATGGAAAAAAAGACAGTCTCTTTAACAAATGGTGCTGGGAGAACTGGACAGCAACATGCAGAAGAATGAAACTAGACCACTCTCTTACACCATTCACAAAAATAAACTCAAAATGGATAAAGTGCCTGAATGTGAGACAGGAAACCATCAAAAGCCTAGAGGAGAAAGCAGGAAAAGACCTCTCTGACCTCAGCCGTTGCAATTTCTTACTTGACACATCCCCAAAGGCAAGGGAATTAAAAGCAAAAATAAACTATTGGGACCTCATGAAGGTAAAAAGCTTCTGCACAGCAAAGGAAACAATCAACAAAACTAAAAGGCAACCAACGGAATGGGAAAAGATATTTGCAAATGACATATCAGACAAAGGGCTAGTATCCAAAATCTATAAAGAGCTCACCAAACTCCACACCCGAAAAACAAATAACCCAGTGAAGAAATGGGCAGAAAACATGAATAGACACTTCTCTAAAGAAGACATCCAGATGGCCAACAGGCACATGGAAAGATGCTCAACATCGCTCCTCATCAGAGAAATACAAATCAAAACCACACTCAGATATCACCTCAAGCCAGTCAGAGTGGCCAAAATGAACAAATTAGGAGACTCTAGATGCTGGCGAGGATGTGGAGAAATGGGAACCCTCTTGCACTGTTGGTGGGAATGCAAACTGGTGCAGCCACTCTGGAAAACAGTGTGGAGGTTCCTCAAAAAATTAAAAATAGACCTACCCTATGACCCGGCAGTAGCACTGCTAGGAATTTACCCAAGGGATACAGGAGTACTGATGCATAGGGGCACTTGTACCCCAATGTTTATAGCAGCACTCTCAACATAGCCAAATTGTGGAAAGAGCCTAAATGTCCATCAACTGATGAATGGATAAAGAAATTGTGGTTTATATACACAATGGAGTACTATGTGGCAATGAGAAAGAAGGAAATATGGCCCTTTGTAGCAACGTGGATGGAGCTGGAGAGTGTGATGCTTAGTGAAATAAGCCATACAGAGAAAGACAGATACCATATGCTTTCACTCTTATGTGGATCCTGAGAAACTTAACAGAAACCCATGGGGGAGGGGAAGGGAAAAAAAAAGAGGTTAGAGTGGGAGAGAGCCAAAGCATAAGAGACTCTTAAAAACCTGAGAACAAACTGAGGGTTGATGGGGGGTGGGAGGGAGGGTAGGGTAGGTGATGGGTATTAAAGAGGGCATCTTTTGGGATGAGCACTGGGTGTTGTATGGAAACCAATTTGACAATAAATTTCATATATTAAAAAAAAAAGAAGTCAAGCCCTTCAGAAGAATAGTATTTCTCCTTGATATCTACTTGATAACACATGTATGTTTATAAACCCAAAATACAAGATCCTGTTTCATGAGGATATACTACACCCATTTCCAATGAAGGTAGAACACAAAATAAAGTTGTCCATTTTTGCCATTATTATTTAGCATTATTTTTGAATTACTTGTCAAAATAATCAGAAAAGGAAAAAAATGAGGATAAAATTATCCAGAAAGTAAAATTTACATTTTCAGATTTAACAATTTTTTATCTTGTAAGTCTAAGAAAATCAACTAAAAATAATCTCAGAAAGTCATCACATTAGGTAGGGGCACAGTTAATGCTTCCACTTGCTTATTTTTCTGTAAGGCTCTGTTAACCTGACCTCTGTGGTAAAAGCCTGACTTCACCAACCTGTATTCAGAATGGTGTTATCGGCTTTTACTTTTTTAATTAAGTTAACACGGTAATCATTCATTCACTTTTCACCTCAGCTCATTTTTCCATCTCTCTTAAGGTTAATTTTCTCCTTAAAGTTTCCATCTTTGGCTGAGACTATTCTGCATATATATGAAAACCAAGTGGCATATTTAATTTTATTTCTCTCTTAGAAGTTTACTCTTCCTCAAGGAAAATAACTTTTTATTTTTCATGTTAAACCAGACTGATTAAGTTTTAGCCATTTGAATTATATCTAAATTTATAATACTATATGCAAATAAAGTTATATTAAAAACTTGGTAAACTACCATATTTTAATCAACAAAGTTGTATTAAAAGCATTGATTCTTTGGTATATCAAAGTAATAAAAACCATTTCACAAAGGGCACTACTCGAAGCCTAGATGCATCAATCTAAAAGAGAAAATATGGAGACTTGTGTGCTATTTTCAAATATCTGCAGTCAAATGCTCTACCCCTGAGCTATACCCCCGTATTTTCAAATGTCTTGAGGATTATATAGTAAACAGACATTTACAGTTGATTTTCAGTCTGATAACTGGAAAAACAAAGTCTCACAGGCACCTAACCAATTTTTAAAATTTGTCTACTTGTGCAACAATAATTTATATCAAAAATTTATTAGAAAACTATGCCAAAAGATAAGTGAAGCCTGATATTTTATAAGGAAATTATAATTAATGACATGCTAAATCACAAATGAAAATATATGGAAACTAGTTTAATAATGTGGACCCACATTCCTAGATTTTTATAAATTAGTTTCAACATGGGAAAAGGGAATGGGAAAAGTTGTCATTTATCAATCAACTATTCTCAAAATGAGAAATCTAGAATCATTTAAGTAGAGAAGCAGATATTTCAAACTCAGATTATTATCGATTAAAAACATAAGTTACATTAGAAAAAAATATAGCTGTGGAATTAGGTCACCAAGATGGTGATATAGTTTATTCAAACCCCACAAAACAATAACTAATAACTGTTCATGGACAAGACAACAGTGAAATAATTTTAGAACATGGGAATCAGGCTGAAGCATCCCCCTTGCCTCAGCTACCACCACAAAGACCAGGACAGAGTGCATTAGAAGGGTAAGAGTAATTGCTACATGCTATGTTGCGCTCCCCCAGCCTTCCACAGAACCATGCCAAGAGGTCTTCCCTGGGCCTCTGGCTCCTGCAGTTGAAAAAAGAGACTGGGGGTGACATCTAGCCCCAGCAACATTTTGGGTCACTCTGTCGACCTCCTTTTCTGGTTTTGCCCTTAGAGATTACAGGGGAATCTGTGGGGCTCAACCACTGGGTATCTGATTATATTGAAAAGAGAATAGAACATTCAACAACCAGCACTCAAATCTTGACACACTGACTTCCTTCCTACAGATACCACTGTGTAGCCTCAACTAACAGTTCTGCTCCTCTGAAAAACTAAGTTGGTGGTAGTCTCACCAGGGAACATGATGGGGTGCAGTTTGGCCTGAGTTAGGTCCTCAAATGAAAAATTTTGCTGGCCCTTGAGCCTGGTCTGATCATGCCCAGGCAGAAGATCTGAGTCCTAGCACCACCTGCTTCAGACAGGGCTCTTAGCCTCTCCCAACCAGAAAGCCTGTTGGGAAAAGTTGGGGAGATGCCTGAAATGAGCACTTCCAGTGCTAGTATGGCAGGAAACTTGAGTCATAGCCCCATGTGAAAGGAAGGGCTGATGAGACCACCTGGAAGCTGCTGCATAACCCAACAATGCTTGGGGTGAGAAGTGAACAGCCTAAATTATGACTCCCAGAGTGAAAGCTTTGGTCCTGTTGACCCAGGGAACGTGGGGCATGGGCCAGATTGAGTTATGAGCACAAAGAACCTTAGTGTCCTTGAAACTATTTCTCCCACTGAACCTGGGACAGGAAACTAAATTGTAGCCCCACTTATTGCTGAATAAGCCTTCTGCTTGCCTAAGTATCCTTACCAGAATACATAGGAAGCTGCATAGCACATCCAAAGCCCTGCTTATAGTGGCACTTGAACACAGAACAGAGATCATAGTTTTCCGTCTGTAGAACAAAACTGATGGCCTCACTTGGCCAGGATATTCATATCATACTCTTGCCTGATTTGGGTCCCCTAACAATAAGTTATGTATGCTCTGGGGCTCATTATGTTGCCTGACATCACAGGGAAGCTAATTTATAGCCCTGTCTCATACTAAATATAGTCTCCAGTCCCAGCCATCTAGTAAGGCTGACCAGAGAATTTGAACAACCAGAGAGCCCATCCTACCACTTCACAAAGGCAGGGGAACATGACAGCAGTCCTATTCAATTGTTCTCAGCTAAGGATACGACTTTGCACTCCCAACCTTAGAACTTACACAGTTGTCTCATCCCAAAATAGACACTAATAGCAGGTCCTACCTTCCCACAGATATTACCAGGATCAAAACCTGACTTCACAGCTGACTGATGAAGAAGTCTCTGCCAAAGAAACCTGCAAAGCTTAGAAGAGGAGATAACTTACTCAAAGGGACTCATATTATCAAATTGAGGAATAAAAGTTCATAAAATTCAGGTAAATATGACACAACCAAAGAAAATTAATAAAGCTCTAATAACTACTTTAACGAAATGGTGATTTATGGACTGTCAAAGGACTCAGAATAATCTTCTTCAAGTAGTTTCATAGACTTCAAGAACACACAGATAACAAAGTAAAATTAGAAAAACAATGCATGTACAAAACAAGAAGTTCAACAAAGACACAGAAACTGTAAACTAGATTTTAAACTAAAGGCTGTAACAAGAGATGAAGAATGGCATCATATCATAATTATGGCATCTATCCATCAAGAAGAGGTAACAATTGTAAATGTTTATGCACCCAATTTGAAAGAACCCTAATAAATAAAACAATTAATCACAAACATAAGCAATCTTATCGATAAGAATGCAGTAATTACAAGGGACTTTAATACTCCACTTAAAGAAATGGACAGATCATATAGGCAGAAAATCAATAAAGAAACAATAGCCCCGAATACTACACAGGACCAGATGGACTTGAGAGATATATTCAGAACTTTTCATCCAAAAGCAGCAGAATATACATTATTCTTGAGTGCACATGGAACATTCTCCAAGATAGATCACATACTGGGTCATAAAACAGTCCTCAATAAATATAAAAGAATTGAGATCAAACCATGCACATTTTCAGATCACAAAGCTATGAAACTTGAAACCAACCACAAGAAAAAGTTTGGAAAACCTCCATATGCATGGAGGTTAAAGAACATCCTACTAAAGAATAAATGGGTCAACCAGGCAATTAAAGAAGAAATTAAAAAAATATAAGGAAACAAATGAAAATGAAAACATGACAATCCAAACCCATTGGGATGCAGCAAAGGCAGTCCCAAGAGGAAAATACATTGCAATCCAGGCCTATCTCAAGAAACAAGGAAAATCCCAAATACAAAACCTAACTGCACACCTAAAGGAACTAGAAGCAGAACAGCAAAGAAACCCCAAGGCCAGGAGAATAAGATAAATAATAAAGATTAGAGCAGAAAAAAAGCAATATAGAATTAAAAAAAACCAGTAGAATAGATCAATGAAAATAAGAGCTAGTTTTTTGAAAAAATAAAGAAAATTGACCAACCCCTAACCAGACTTCTTAAAAAAGAAAAGAGAGAGGACCCCAATAGATAAAATCATGAATTAAATTGACTTATCACAACCAACCCCTCAGAAATACAATTATCAGAGAATACTATGAAAAATTATATGCCAACAAAATGGACAACCTGGAAGAAATAGACAAATTCCTACACACCTATACACTACCAAAACTCAACCAGGGAAAAATAGAAAATTTGAACAGACCTGTAACTAGTGAAGTAATTTAATTGGTTATCAAAAGGCTCCCAACAAATAAGAGCCTTGACTCAGATGACTTCCCAGGGGAATTCTACCAGACTCTTAAAACAGAATTAATATCTATCCTTCTCAAGCCGATCCAAAAAATAGAAATGGAAGGAAAGCTTCTGGACTCATTCTATGAAGCCAGCATTACCTGATTCCCAAACCAGACAGAGACCCCACAAAAACGGAGAATTAGAGGCCAATATACCTGATGAACATGAATGCAAATATTCTCAACAAGATACTAGCAAATCAAATTCAACAGCATATAAAAAGAATTATTCACCATGATCAAGTGGAATTCATTCCTGGGCTGCAGGGCTGGTTCAATATTCGCAAATCAATCAATGTGATACATCACGTTAATAAAAGAAAGGATAAGAACCATATGATCCTGCCAATAGATGCAGCAAAAGCATTTGACAAAATACAGCATTGTTTCTTAATAAAAGCCCTCAGGAAAGTTGGGATAGAAGAAACATACCTAAACATCATAAAAGCTATATATGAAAAGCCCACAGCTAAAATGATCCTCAAAGGGGAAATACTGAGAGTGCTCCCCCCGAGAAGAGGAACAAGACACGTATGTTAACTCTTACCTCTGTTGTTTAACATAGTGTTGGAAGTCCTAGCATCAGAATCAGACAATGAAATGAAATCAAAGGCATCAAAATTGGCAAAGAAGAAGTCAAACTTTCACTTTTTCCAGACAACATGATACACTACATGGAAAACCTGAAAGACTCCACCAAGAAGTTGCTAGAACTGCTACGTGAATTCAGCAAAGTTGCAGGATACAAAATCAATGTACAGAAATCGCTTGCATTTCTATACTCCAAGAATGAAGCAACAGAAAGAGAAATCAAGAAACCAATCCCATTTACAATTGTACCAAGGACCATAAAATACCTAGTATAAACCTAACCAAAGATGTAAATGGTCAGTATGCTGAAAATGATAGAAAACTTATGAAGGAAATTGAAGAAGACGCAAAGAAGTGGAAAAACATTCCATGCTCATGGATTATAAGAATAAATATTGTTAAAATGTCAATACTACCCAAAGCAATCTACACATTTAATGCAATCCCAATCAAAATTGCACTGGCATTCTTCTCAAAGCTAGAACAAGCAATCCTAAAATTTGTATGGGACTACAAAAGACCCTGGATAGCTAAAATAATGTTGAATAGAAAACAAAAGTAGGAGGCATCACAATCCCAGAATTTAGCCTCTACTACAAAGCTGTAATCATTAAGACAGTATGGTATTGGCACAAAAACAGACACATAGACCAATGGAATAGAATAGAGAACCCAGAATTGGACCCACAAATGTATGGTCAACTAATTTTTGACAAAGCAGGAAAGAGTATCCAATGGAAAAAAGACAGTCTCTTTAGCAAATGGTGATGGAGAACTGGACAGCAACATGAAGAATGAAACTAGACCACTTTCTTATATCATACACAAAAATAAACTCAAAATGGATGAAAGACCGAAATTTGAGACAGGAAACCATCAAAACCCTAGAGGAGAAAACTGGCAACAACCTCTTTGGCCCCAGCCTCAGCAATTACTTGCTCAACACATTTCCAAAGGCAAGGGGATTAAAAGCAAAAATGAACTATTGGGACCTCATCAAGTTAAAAGCTTCTGCACTGCAAAGGAAACAATCAACAAAACTAAAAGACAACCAAGGGAATGGGAAAAGATATTCGTAAATGATATATCAGATAAAGGATTAGTATCCAAAATCTATAAAGAATTTACCAAACTCTACACCAGAAAAACAAATAATCCAGTGAAGAAATGGGCAGAAGACATGAATAGACACTTTTCCATAAAAGACATCCAGATGGCCAACCGACACATGAAAAAATGCTTAACATCACTCATCATCAGGGAAATACACTGAGATACCACC
The DNA here is from genome assembly GCF_023721935.1 of Panthera uncia. Lineage (NCBI taxonomy): Eukaryota > Metazoa > Chordata > Mammalia > Carnivora > Felidae > Panthera > Panthera uncia. The sequence continues at coordinate 96,952,742 of NC_064811.1, read as the reverse complement.
TCATACTGGTCAAAGTGGCTAAAATGAACAAGTCAGGCAACAACAGATGCTGGTGTGGATGTGGAGAAACAGGAACCCTCTTGCACTGTTGGTGGGAATGCAAACTGGTGCAGCCACTCTGGAAAACAGTGTGGAGGTTTCTCAAAAAATTAAAAATAGAACTATCCTATGACCCAGCAATAGTACTATTAGGAATTTATCCAAAGGAAACAGGAGTGCTGATTCATACTCCAATGTTTATAGCAGTGCTTTCAACAATAGACAGATTATAGAAAGAGCCTAAATGTCTAGTAACTGATGAATGGATAAAGAAGGTATGGTTTATACATACAATGGAATACTACTTGGAAATGAGAAAGAATTAAATGTTACCATTTGCAGCAACATGGATGAAAATGGAGGGTATTATGCTAAGTGAAATAAGTCAGTCAGAGAAAGATTATATGTTTTCATTTATATGTGGAACTTGAGAAACTTAACAGAAGACCATGGGGGAAGGGTAGGGGAAAAATAATTATAGAGAGGGAGGGAGGCAAACCATAAGAGACTCTTAAATACAGAGAACAAACTGAGGGTTGATGGGCATTGAGGAGTGCACTTGTTGCGATGAGCACTGTGTGTTGTATGTAAGCAATGAATCACTGGAATGTATCCCCAAAATGAAAAGCACACTGTACACACTATATGTTAGCCAATTTGAGAATAAATTATATTTAAATAAATAAATATTTTAAAAATTCTTGTCTTGAAAAATACAATGACTGAACAGAGGAATTCAATAGAGAGCTTCAAAAGCAAACTCAACCATTCAGAAGAAAGAATCATCAACATGGAAAATAGGATATTTGAATTACCTAGTCAGAGGAATAAAAAGAAAAAAGAATGAAAATGAGTGCATAAAGCTTGAGACTTATAGGACACAATGAAAAGAAACAATATCCATATCAGAGTAATTCCAAAAGGAGAAGAGAAAAGGACAGAAAGTATATTTAAAGCAATAATGGCTGGAGGCACCTGAGTGGCTCGGTTGGCTAAGCGTCGGACTTCAGCTCAGGTCATGATCTCATGGTTCATGGGTTTGAGCCCTGCGTCGGGCTTTGTGCTAACAGCTCTGAGCCTGGAGCCTACTTCGGATTTTGTGTCTCCTTCTCTCTGTCCCTACCCTGCTCACACTCTGTGTCTGTCTCTCACAAAAATAAAATAAACATTAAAAAAATTAAAAAAAAATAAAAAGCGATATGGCAGATAATTTCCCAAACCTGGAAAGAGAAATAGACATTTAGATCCAAGAGGCTCAAAGTACCTCAAATATGTTGAACACAAATATGGCTACACACACACATGCCCATGTATACATATAATTAAATTGTCAAAGTCAAAGACAAAGAAGAATTTTAAAAGCAGGAAAAGAGAGAGGTATAAGGGAACCCTCATAAGACTATCAGTGGATTTATTAACAGGAAGTTTTCAAGTCAAATTAGAATAGCTTGACATATTCAAAATACTGAAAGAAAAGCATACTGTTGAAAAAGAATACTGTATCTAATGAAGTGGTCCTTCAGATATGGAGAGATATTCTGTTTTTTTGAACAGAAAAAAGTTGAGGGAGTTTGTTAATGCTAAACTTGCCTACAAAAGATGATAAAGGGAATGTTCTAAGGGGAAATAGAAGAACACTAATTAACATCATAAAACAAGAATGCATTGCAGAACTCACTGGCAATAGTCAATATATACTCAAAATTGGAATCTGTAATATGGTAATCATGGTGCATACTTCACTTACAACTCTAGTTTAAAGGTTAAAAAACAAACATAATAACCATAACTATAATAATCTATTAGTTGTATAACATAAAAATAGGTAAACTGTAACATTAGTACCCTAAAATGTGAGGGGAGGAGATATAAAATTATAAAGCTTAGGAATTCTATTGAAATTAGGTTTTTATTAGTTTGAAATAGGGTGTTACAATTTTAAGATAGTTTATGGAAGGACCATGGTAACCACAATGGAAAAATCTGTAGTAATTATACAAAGGAACATTATAAACAAGTTAACACATAGTGACATCAAAAGACAAAAAGAAAGCAGGAAACAAGGAACAGTGGATCTACAAACAACCAGAAAACAATTCAGTGGTAATAGTAAGTCCTTACTTATTAATAATTACTTTAAAATAGAATAGTTCTCCAATCAAAAGACATAGAGTAGCTTAATGGATAAACAATAATAACAACAAAATAAAACTCAAAACAAGAAACCAGTATCTAGTGATACATTGTCTATAAGAGATTCACTTTAGCCTTAAAGACCAATCTGTGAGTGAAAGTATGGAAAAAGATATTTTAAGGAAATGGTAACCAAAAAAATCAGGAGTATTGATACTTATATCAAGCAAAATAGGCTTTAAACAAAAATGTTAAAAAAAAGAAAAAGAAAAAAGTTCACTATGTAATGATAAAAGGGTTGATACATCAAGAAGATATAACAATTGTGAATATTTATGCACCCAACAACAGCTCATCAACAAAACACGTAAAAATTAACTAAAAGGAGAAATAAAGAACAATATAATAATAATTGCGGACTATAATACCCTACCCTCGAAATGGATAGCTCATCCAAGACAGAGGAGCAACAATGAAACAGGGGATTTTGAACAAGACTATATACCAAAATGTACTGAAGACACATACAAAATACTCTGAAAGCAGAATACACATTCTCTTCAAGTATCCATGAAACATTTTCTAAGATGGACCACGTGTCAGGCCACAAAACGGTGTTAGCAAATTCAAGAGGGTTTGAAATCATACCAACTATCTTCAGTATCTTCTGTAACCACACTGGTATGAAATTAAAATTCAAAAACAGGAGAAAACTGAAAAATTCACAAATACACGGAAACTAAACAATGCTGTCCTGAACAACCAATGGCTCAAAGAAGAAGTTAAAGGGGAAATAAAAAAGTATTTGGAGACCAACAAAAATGAAAACACAACATATTTAAGTTTATAGGACACAGCAAAAGCAGTGCTAGGGAGGAAGTTCATCACAATAAACACCTACATTAAGAAGCAAGAAAGATCCCAAATAAACAATATAACACAACATCTTAAGGAATAAGAATAAATTGTATTACAAGTTAGTAGAAGGAAGAAAATAATAAGGATTAGAGCAGAAATAAATGAATAATAGGAAAATAGGAAATATTAACCCATCTAAGATTAACCAAACAATTTTAAAACATAAAATTGACAAACCTTTAGCTAGACTAACCATGGAAAAAACAAAAAGGACCCAAATCAATCAAATTATAAATGAAGAAGAGGGCATTACAACTGATGCCACAGATAAACAAACGCTTATAAGAAGCCACTGTGAACAACTGTGTACAAAAAAACAGACAACCTAGAAGAAATGGAAACATCTTACCAAGAGTGAATGAAGAAGAAACAGAAATAGGCCAATTGTAAGGAGACTAAATCAAAACCAAAGCGAAATAAAATCCACCAATGAAGTAGAACCCAGATGGCTTCATTGGTGAATTTTACCGAACATTTAAAAAATCAATGCCAGTCCTTCTCAAACTCAAACACACACACACACACACAAAAAGGAATATTCCCAAACTCATTTTACAAGGCCAACATTACCTTGATATCAAAGCTAGAAAAAGGCAAACAGAAAACTATAGACCAATATGCCTGGTGAATATGATGCAAAATTTTTCAATAAAATACTAGTCAATTGATTATTACAGTACATTGAAAGGATTATTCACCATGATCAATTGGAATTTATACTTAGGATGGATGCAAGGATGGCTTAACTATATGCAAATCAACATGAAACAATACACTAATAGAATGAAATAAAAACAATCATATCATCTCAATAGATGCAGAAAAATCATTTGACACAATCTAACATTTATTTAGGATAAGAATAAACAGACTCTTAAGCACATAGAATAAATTGGTGGTTGCCCGAGGAGAGAGGGGTGAGAGGATGGGCAAAATTGGTAAAGGGAAATGGAATGTACAAGCTTCCAGTTATGGAATAAGTCACAGAGATGAAAAGTATAGCACAGGTAATGTAGTCAGTAATATAGTAATGACATTGTATGGTGACTATGGTTATCTTGGTAAGTAAACATTTAGTAGTCTACAGAATTGTCAAGTCAGTATGCCACACACCTGAAATTAATAAAACATTGAATGCCAATTATTCTTCAAAAAAAGACACATGGCAAAAGACCTGAATAGACATTTTCCCCAAAGAAGATGTATGAATGGCTAACAGATACATGCACATATGATCAACATTACTTATTATCAGGGAAATGCACATGCAAAACCACCATGAGATATGCCAGATTAGAATAACCATCACCAAAAAGACAAAAGATAAACAACGCAGAGGATGTGGAGAGAGGGAACCAATGTAAACTGTTGGTAGGATTGTAAACTGTTATAGCCACTATGGAAAACAGTCCTTAAGGGTCCTTTAAAAAACTTACAAACAGAACTACCATGTGATTCAACAATTTCAGTTCTAGGAATATATCCAAAGGAAACAAAAACTCTAACTGAAAATACACACCTACGTTTATTACAACATTATTTACAATAGCTAAGACCTGGATACAACCTAAATATCCACTGATGGGCAAATAGATAAAAAGTTGTGGTGTGCATGTGTATGTGAGTGTGTATGTGTGTGTGTGTGTATGTGTGTGTGTATATATGTATATATATATATATACATATATACACACACACATACACACACACACACACGCACACACTGGTATATTATTCAGCCATCAAAATGAGGAAATCCTACTATTTCCAACAACATGGATGGACCTAAAGGTCATATGCCAAATGAAGTAAGTCAGAGAAAGACAAATACTATATGATCTAATTTATATGGAATCTAAAAAACAAAAACAAAAACCAAACTCATAGGAAAAGAGGTCAGATTTGTGGTTACAAGAGGCAGGGGGCCGGGGGTGGGGAGGGAAGATTGGAAGAAGGTGGGTAAAATGTACAAACTTTTACTTACAAGATAAGATAAATGCTAGGGATTCAAGGTACAACGTGATGACTACAGTTAACACTGCTGTATGATATCTATGAAACTTGAGAGTAGATTATAAGATTCTCATCTCTAGGAAAATTGTTTTCATCTATACAGGATGATGGATGCTAACTAAATGTACTGTGGTAATCATTTCACAATATATATAAGTCAGATATGTGTTCATGTCCTTTTTTTGGATAACGGCCACAGATTTCTGTGCAGAATTATAAGTAGTAATGCAAACAACTTAATTGTAAGTGAAAATTTGGAATGCAACCATTTTCACACCTATAGCTGCTTAGACTATAGAGCTAAATGTCTGTTTATCAAGAACAGCATTATATGACCACACAGGTTTATACATATATGATGATGCTTAGGTTTGAAGACTAACCAAGACCACATTTGGTTTTACATTTATAATAGGTAAAGATTCTTTTGTATTTTCGTTGACTTTGTCATATGAAAAAATAATTTTTCTGTGGCATTATTAAAATTTTTTTTAATGTTTATTTTTGAGACAGGGAGACAGCACGCAGGCGCGAGAGTGCCCAAATTGGGAAGGGGCAGAGAGAAAGAGGGAAACACAGAACCTGAAGCAGGCGTCAGCCTCTGAGCTCTCAGCACAGAGCCTGATGCAGGGCTCAAACCCACAGATGTGGCATTGTTTTTATATTATCCTAAAACATCTAATCAGTCACTTATGCTTTCTGATTTATTTAAGCATTTACTTGTTTCAGGTGTGTAATTACAGAATATAAATGTATAACTTTTTTAGAGTCCGTTGGAACCAATAGTAAAATAGATTTCTATCTGTGGAATTTAACACTAATGACACTATTATGTAAAAGTAGCTTTACAGTGCATAGTTTTAATTAAAGTAAATATTCTCTTAGCTTTTCCCAAAAAATCCATGCATTTGTTTTGCTTCTTTCAGTTTTGAGAATCAACTAAAGTGAAAGGGATAAACTAAACACACCGAATTTTAATGCAAAAACGTGAAAGAGTCAAAAGCATTTAGTGCTAGTATGTAATTCAATACAAAGAATCTTGTGGTTCAAAGAGGATTTGGACTTATACCACAATTTCTTCACTGGAATGATTCACTAGTTCTTGAAACAGAAAGTCGTAACACTCCTGAGAGCCAAAAAAAAAAAAAAAAGTAATAGAGGAAAATTTATTTAGTGATGGGGTAGGAACACATTATCAGTATCACATATCTTTTGATTAGAATTCTATTTCTTAGATATGCAGAAATGCAGCACATTTCATAAGCTCTTTTACAATGCTTTACTAGGAAATAGACCATATTGAACATGTAAGTACGCTCTGAAAACTGTTAGACTGACAGTTTACATTTCAAGATTTCCTTTCTGTTAAGGCAACTTTAACCCAGACAGTTTCTTAAATTGAGTTGCTTAAAAACACCAAGTAAACTTGAAAATTACTGTATTATGCACATTAAAAAAATACCATACTTCTCATCCTAAGGGATACTTCAATCAGGAAATAAATTCTGTTAGTAAGAATCTCAAATGCAGTAACCTATGGTTTTAGTTTTACAGACAAGAATATATCAATTAGAGGATACAAATTGTATATACAAGTTGTATATTTCTTTATACTTTTGGCAACCAAAATGAGATGAAATAAATTTGGGGCCAGAGATACTCCTATCCTGTTTTGCTTGAATAATGGTGAGAGAGATTACTCATTATTTCTCTTCTAAAATAACAGTAGCATGAAGAGTTTCCAAGAATATTTTTGCAATTCATTGATATTTAGTTATATGGATAAAATTGCTTTGAGGAAAGAAATGGCAACCCAAGAATTTCATGGTACAAAATATAGAAAGCTTATTAGGGCTAACTGTCATCTCAATATTTACAAAAATTAAAGACTAATTTAGCAGAATAGATTTCCTATAGTATGTGAAAATCAGTATAAAAGATAAACACTGTTAAAAGATTTATCCACAATTTTGAAACCTTATCAGTAGCTTCAGTCATCACCATCATCATGTTCATTATGTTGAACACTTTCTGTACCCTCAAATCTACACTTAAGCGTTTTATCGAAGATAATTCATTGTACAAAGCTATTCTCAAATACTAGATTTATTCGCTTGCTTGAGTTACAAAAATAAAGGACTGAAAACTAGAATGTTTTAAACCTATTTCCATAAAACAAAGGCAGAAAATAAAGGATATCTATAATTTCTATGGTTTTTGGTACATCTATGAAGATTTCTAGAACATAAGATTGATACATACAGTGGTTCATAAAGGCCGTTCTTCCCACTGTTTATGTGATAGGTGCTAAGAACACAGCCTAGGGGAATATGGAGATTTATTTCCAGCACCATGCAGCTAGAGAAATTCTAACTTCTCCAGGGGAATGCTCTTTACCCCATACTAGGTTACTCCCTTTCCCAACCCAGAGTTAAAGGGCAGCAGCTTCAGTCATTCCAACTGGTGCTTAGATGTACATTCCATCTACAGCTTAATTTTTATAGTATATGTTTTGCATAATTGAATACATAACATGGATAATAACCTATACATACTTTATTATATATATGTAATCATAAGTTTAATAAGCTGACAAAATTACCTTACAATTTAATGTCAAAGAATGTTTCCATAATGTAAAGACAATTGAATATATTGAAATCCATCACTGTATTAGGCCCTAATGTTATCAAAAATTTACTAGTTCAGAGATTTAAGAGAGTAAACAGCACACAAATAGAGAAAATGAATAGGTGAAAGATACATTCCCTAAATTTTATAGTAATTCTTATCATCTTAGTTCATCTGCTCAAATAAAATAACTATTTATTCATTAAATGGCAACTATGCAATACACATTTTATATAATAAAATATACATTTTAAAATGGAAAGAACACATTAGGGTCCAAGATAATGAACTTTCAATTACATTTGATGATTATGACCTTTTTTTCAACAATTTAACATTTTAATTAAATTTTTAATTATTTTCATTTCTAAGAGATACCTTCATTGTTTGGTACTACAACCTCATTAAGTGGTTTTCCCCCACAATTTACAATAGCTGGCTATAACTTTTTTTTTTAATGTTTATTTTTGAGAGAGAATGCGCGCAAACATCAGTGGGGGAGGGGCAGAGGGAGAGGGAGACAGAATCTGAAGCAGGCTCCAGGCTCTGAGCTGTCAGCACAGAGCCTGCCGCGGGGCTTGAACTCACGAATTGTGAGATCATGAGTTATAGACCCCTGGCTATAACTTTTAATATAATTTTTCAATGACTTAAATCTGTACTATTCACCTTAAAACAAACTAGGAGTTTGTAAAAATTATGAAATGATTAATCAATTAACACATCACTGATTATATTTTAGGTACCCTATATGTTAGTATTCAAATGTAAATGTTTTGGAAAACACTCATGACACGAAGGGGTATAGAAGATCTGTAGCCATTTGATAGTTACAAGTGTTTGAAAGACAAAGCAAGTCACAAAAATCTGACAAAATCAGGTAACCTGGTGGTGAAACTATACAATTTCTTGTTTCCATTAAAGATACTTAGTAATCTCTTGGGACTATTTTGAAGATTTTCATAGTCTTCCTTTTATTGTATTTGACTTATTGGTTCCTTTATCAGTTTAATGTAGCTTAGATTAATAGTGGATCAGAAGTTGGCTTAGTGTTATAATTTATACAATTGTGTTAATTACATTGTGTCCTTATTGGGAGTATGGAGACCCGATTTTTTATTTATTTATTTATTTATTTATTTTTATTTATTTTTAACGTTTATTTATTTTTGAGACAGAGAGAGACAGAGCATGAATGGGGGAGGGTCAGAGAGAGGGAGACACAGAATTGAAACAGGCTCCGGGCTCTGAGCTGTCAGCACAGGGGCCCGATGCGGGGCTTGAACTCACGGACCGCGAGATCGTGACCTGAGCCAAAGTCGGCGCTCAACCAACTGAGCCACCCAGGCGCCCCGAGACCCGATTTTTTAAAGGCATATGCATGATCTCATTATTTCTTCAACTGCATTTGCAAAATGCATTCCTGCTCATTATAATGCAGCACATACCATCTATGAAAATTAGACTTTAGGTGGTCAAATTTTTAAAAAATTAAAAAAAACATTAACTGCTTACAAAAAAAGAATCCTGAAACTTGGTTTTCTTTACACTTTCTTTACAGTTTTGAAACCAATAAAAATTGAACATAATCATTTACACACACACACACACACACAGGCAGACACTCATGTCTTAGATTGAAAATAATGTGTTGCTTTTTTAACTGCAAGGAGATTCTCTTACAAACAATATTCTGTGGTGAGCAGACTCTAAGATGGCCTTCAATAATTTCCACCTCCTGGTATTCCTACTGACTTGCTTCTAAACAATAGAATACAGTGAAGATGCCACTTCTGTGATTAGATTAAAGACATTTATAACCTCTATCTAGCCGATGCTATTTACTCTTTCCCTTGCTGGTTTGATGAAGCATGATGCAATGTCAATGATGCCCATGTGGCTGCAACTAAGGGTGACCACCAGCCAACTTCCAGCTAGAAAATGAGACTCTCAATCCAACAGCCCATAAACAAATCAATCCTAGTAACAACCACATAAATAAGCTTAGAATTTAATCATTTCCCAGTCAGGCCTTGAAATGAAACATAAGGCCTAGTTGATACCTTAACTGCAACTTCCTGAGAGATCCTGAAGTCCAGGACAAATCTAAGCTGTGCTCAGATTGTGGGCTTTCAAGAACTGTGAAATGATAAGTGTGTGTCCTGTTAGCCCTTAAGTTTGTCATAATTTGTGATATTGCATACATAACATTTGTTTTGCACTAGTTTTGAAAAGAAATCTATCAGTTTTCCTCATAGTTTTCCATGTCCACACCAACGTTTTGGTATTCAAGTAATTTTTAAGTGGATCCGATCTCTTACACTTATAGAACATGGAAATAATCACTACTGTTCTATTGAAGAAATCATGTGTATAGTTTATCATGTATTAATGTAGTCAAATCCTTATTAACCTAAAAAATTAAATAAAGAAATTTCATTACAATATTGCAAAGCATGTTCAAACCTAATTATCAAGAGTTTATAGTTTATAGATAGATATTAAAAGAAAAGGGGTGCCTGGGTGGCTCAGTCAGTTGAGCATATGACTTCAGCTCAGGTCATGATCTCACAGTCTGTGAGTTCGAGCCCCATGTCGGGCTCTGTGCTGACAGCTCAGAGCCTGGAGTTCGGTTCAGATTCTGTGTCTCCCTCCCTCTGCCCCTCCCCTACTCATGCTCTGTCTCTTTCTCTCAAAAATAAACAAACATTAAAAAAAAATTAAAAAAAGAAAAGAAAAAGCCTATTTTACCCATATCTGAAGAGACCCAGACTTGAGTCTGGGGGAAAAAATCAAGTAGTATCTTGAGTTCCTCAGCCTGTCATAGTATACATTTAAGACTCTCAATCTAGGCGGGAACGCCAAGTCACCATGTATATAATGACTTACAGAGAACTTTTTTACCTCAGTAATAATAAATGTGGAGGCTCTCAAAGTCTAGCAGTTTTGTAGAAATTGAATACACTATTAATCAAAAAAGTTGAAACACTGATTTCTTTCACATTTTTGCTAATTCATTATGTTCAGCTTTGATTCTCCTATGTTAATTTAGCCTGCATAGGATAAATTTAGTGCTTCATTTGAAAATGTATGAAATTTTAATTGACAGTATTTCACAATTGGTTGATTCATTAAGTGGTTTAAAAATGCATATACACCAGAGCACTAATACGAGACAATATGTAAAATATACTCAGATTTAGCAATGAGAAAAAATTACTTTAAAAAAAATTTCAGTTTATTTTTGAGAAAGAGAGAGAGACAGGCAGAGTGTGAGCAGAAAAGGGGCAGAGAGAGGGAGACACAGAATCCAAAGCAAGCTTCAGGCTCTGAGCTCTCAGCACACAGCCTGACACAGGGCTTGAACTCACAAACCAGAGATCATGATTTGAGCTGAAGTTGCATGCTTAACTTACTGAGCCACCCAGGTACATCTGAGAACATTGTACTTTTAAGATTGGAAAATATGTCTCAAGGAAAATAAAGTGAATTCCGTTTTATAAAAACTGCTTACATTATATGAAGAAAACATATTCCAGAAGGAGAAAAAAAGTCTCAATGGTAAAAACGTGACATGCCTATTACAAGGTGTCTTGATGGAAAAGAGTAAGGGGAATTGTTGGTAGATAACTGAATGACCCTTAACAATAATCAGTCAAACTAAGTATGAGTCAGGTAAATGGATTTGCATGTACTATTAATAGTGAACAGAGAACGATTTGGTCACTGTGTCTGGTAGTTATTCATTCCTTATCAATACACATGGTACTTACACAGCCCCTGGTTATCGTATGTGCTGGCTCCTGTTCTGCTCTCAAGCAACTCTCGGTCTAGGGGAAGAAATGGCAAAGATTTGCATAAGTCACAAGGGTTTTTTTTTTTTTTTTGATAATGAGCACATAATTTATAGTGAGGATTCTCCAATGATCTTGCCAATTAGCTACTAAAACAGATAATATTGTGTATTGCATCTTAAGGGGTTAAGATGTGAATAAAATATTAAATGCTTTTGGTGTTTGCCATTAAAGAGCAAAATGAAAATTAATCAAACTCCAAAAAAAGAAGGGAGATAAATTTGAATGAGATACAGGAAATTTAAATATAATAAAAATGCATTCAGAAAAGTTGGCCATCATTTTGGTAAGAATTAACTTTCAATCAGGGCAGAAATATGAGCTAATAACACTTGATTCCTTAAATTTACTGGTCATGAAGAGATTTGCTTATGATGGTGCCAGTCTCACAGTCCTCACTAGATTTCTAAATTTCTGATACTGTGAGATAGAAGAAAGTTTCTATCTTGACTTTTGTAGAAGAAATAAAGTGGAAGACGAAGGTACCAAGTTAATGTCTGTCTTGGGATCTTAATCACTTTCACTGTATTTCCTACCATCTGTTTTACATTCTCATGCAAGTCCTTGTTTCGAGGCTCCATCCTCTCTGTTTCCTACAGTTCCCAATTGTCTGGCAGAAGTTACCATGGAGAGTCCTCCCTCATTCCCTTCAGTCTTCCAAGGCCTCTTTATTACCACAAAACTTCCATTTTTCTCCTAAAAATTGTTCTACTCATTGGTACAAACTCGTTTGCTCTTTGCTTCAAATGGCATTTCTTGAACCAAGTGATGAAATCCACCTTAACTCCTGAATTTAGAAGTACCCCTATGAATAAGTCATTTCTTTCTTCCTGTTTTAACAATAGCCATCTGATGCAATTGTGAACTATATTTGTAGTTCAGTATGAATAACCACAAGGGAGACAACCTATAACAGGACAAAAGTGCATAGATCAATGCACTGGTGACAATATGCTAGTACGGGAAAAATGTCATGGCATCTTTCAAATTCTCATTGATCTATTTGACCACAGCTAGATTTGGTTCAAAGATTAACAAACAAACAAAAAACTAACTTGCATATAAGCTTGGAAAGATTCTCTGATCTCTGCTTCAATTATAGAAATTATAATTTCATTATAGAAGAAAATAATCACAAGTTACAAATTTCACAAAGTAATTGTGTCACAATACTGACTCTTGATAATATCAAGAGTTTTTTGTTATATTTTTTAATCCAAATTTTCAAATTAACAATTTAGATAACTTATATACTGAAAAAATTTTAAATTGTAAGCTTTACTTCAAATATCTTAAACATAAGCTAAGACCAATATTTAACATATGACTTCAGAGCAGTTGTGCCATCATGAGATAGAAACCTGAAAAGTAGGAAAAAATAGTAAGAGTTTATGAGATGATTTTGAAGCCATTTTCATAATCTTTAATGTGTCATATTGCAAATACCCCTTCAATTTAAATCCATAGAAGTAGGTATTTTGTGCGTTTAAATTTTCACTAATTTTTGGTGTACTTATGTAGACTGCTTAATGCCAACTAGTTTAATTTTATATCTGATTCACTTGTTTTAATATTAGTAAACATTTGCTCTTAGTTCTATTACTGTGAAAAGTAGAAGAGAATAAAAAAATATTCATATCTATTACACTTTCAAAACAACTAGAAAAATAGATTTTTTATATCCTCATTAACTTTTTTTTTAATTTTTAATAACACCCCTTTCCTTATTCATTTTTTGGGTATTTTTATGAGTTTTTTTTTTTGTTTTGTTTTTTGTTTTTTGCCTTTTGCGTTTCTGACTCCCTGTTAGGAAGTAAGTGAAATGTTTGCGGAATTCAAGAGAATGTTCAGAACAGGCAGAGAAACAGTTTTTAAAAAAAGCTCCCTTAAATGCCGTGGGTAATTAAGGAAATCGATATTCTTTCATAAGAGATCAAAAGACTTTTTGGGTTCTTAGGAATACTTCAGTTTATGAAGAAATCTTAGCTTTTTTTTCAGGTTTGTATAAATACTTGCACAGTGGTATTTCTTATTGATAGCACTTATTTACTGCCTACAGACACAGCTGAGAGTGCTGCTCGTGGGTACAAAATCCTATCTCCTCTACAGAAAATCATACCCAAGAAATTAGTGATAATTTAGAGTTCTTTTAGAATTTATTTCTTTATGTATATATGTATTTTTGAAGGCTTGGAACTAATCATTCATTCATTCATTCATTTGTTTCAACTTTTGTTTAAATTATAGTTAGCTAACATGTAATTTAATATTGGCTTCAGGAGAATTTAGTGATTCATTACATACATATAACACCCAGTGCTCATCACAAGTGCCCACCTTAATAATAATCACCCATTTAGCCCATCCTCTCACCCAACTCCCCTTCAGCTAGCCTCAATTTGTTTTCTATAGTTAAGAGTCTCTATTATGGTTTGCCTCCCTTTTCTCCACTTCCCCTATGCTCATCTGTTTTGTTTCCTAAATTCCACATATGAATGACTTGTACCGCAGTTGTCTTTCTCTGACTTACCTCACTTAGCATAATACACCCTAGCTCCTTCCACATCCTTAGAAATGGCAAGATTTCACTCTTTTTTGATGGCTGTGTAATTATTCCATTATTTATATACCACTTCTTTATCCACTCATCAGTCATTGAATATTTGGACTCTTTCTATCATTTGGCTATTGTTAATAATGCTGCTATAAACATCTGGGTTCTTGTGTCAATTCAAATCAGTATTTTTGTATCCTTTGGGTAAACACCTAGAGTGCAATTGCTGGACATAGGACAGTTCTATTTTTAACTTTTTTAGGAAACTCCATACTGTTTTCTAGAGCATAAATTTGTATTCCCCCCAACGGTGTAATAAGGTTCCCCTGTCTTCACATTTTCACCAACATCTGTTGCTTCCTGTGTTGTTAGTTTTAGCCATTCTGACAGATGTGAGGTGGTGTCTCATCATGGTTTTTACTTTTATTTCTTCAATGATGAATGATGTTGAGCAAGTTTTCATGTGTTTGTTAGCCATCCGGTTGTCCTCTTTGAAAAAATGTCATTTATGTCTTCTGCCCATTTCTTAATTGGATTATTGTTTTATGGATGTTGCACTGTATCTGTTCTTTATATATTTTGGATGCTAACCCTTCATCAGATAGGATATTTTAAAATATCTTCTCACATTTCATAGGTTGCCTTTTAATTTTGCTAATGGTTTCCTTTGCTTTGCAGAAGATTTGTATCTTGATGCAGTCCTGATAATTCATGTTTGCTTCTATTTCTCTTGCCTCTGTAGACATGTCTAGTAAGAAGTTGCTATGGCCAATGTCAAAGAGGTTGCTCCCTGTGTTATCTTCTAGGATTTTGATGGTTTACTGTCTCACATTTAAGTCTTTCATCCATTTCAAATTTATTTTGTGTATGGTGTAAGAAAGTGGCCCAGTTTTCCCATTGGATATTCTTTCCTGCTTTGTTGAAGATCAGTTGACCATAGAGTTCATTGTGAGTCCATTTATGGGTTTTCCATTCTGTTCCATTGGTCTATGTATCTGTTTTTCTGCAAGTACCATACTCTCTTGATGACTACAGCTTTGCAATATAGCTTCAGGTCTGGAATTGTGATGCCTCCAGTTTTGCTCTTCCTTTTCAAAATTGCTTTGGCTATTTGGAGTCTTTTGTGGTTCCATACAAATTTTAGGATTTTTTTTTCTAGCTCTGTAAAATTCGGTGTTGGTATTTTGATAGGGATTGCATTATATGTGTAGATTGCCTTGGGTGGTATACACATTTTAACAATATTTGTTCTTTCAATCCAAGAGCATTGAATGTCTTTCCATTTCTTTGTGTCATCTTCAATTTCGTTCAGAAGTGTTCTATAGTTTTCAGATCCATTATTCTGGATCATAGAGGAAAAGATCTAATTTTCCCCCATTGAGGATGATATTACTGTGGGTCTTTCACATATGGCCTTTATGATATTGAGGTTGTTACATCTATCCCTACTTTTTGAGGGATTTTATCAAGAATGGATGCTATATTTTGTCAACTGCTTTTTCTGCATCTATTGAGATCATATAGATCCTTTCTTTTATTTATATAGTGTACCACTTTGATTGATTTGCAAATATTGAATATCCCTTGCAGCCCAGGAATAAATCTCACTTGATTATGATGAATAACTCTTTTAATGTACTGTTGGATTCAATTTGATAGTATCTTGTTGAGAATTTTTGCATCCATGTTCATTAGTGATATTGGCCTGTAATTCTCCTTTCTAGTGGGGTCTTGTCTGGTTTTGCAATCAAGGTAATGCTGACCTCATAGAATGAGTTTGGAAGTTTTTATTCCATTTCTATTTTTTGGAACAGTTTGAGAATAGGTATTAACTCTTCTTTAAATGTTTGGTAGAATTTCCCTGGGAAGCCATCTGTTCCTAGACTTTCATTTTTGTGTGTGTCTGAGATCTTTGATTACCAATTCAGTTTCTTTGCTGGTTATGGGTCTGTTCAAATTTTCTATTTTTCCCTGTTTCAGTTTTGGTAGTTTATATGTTTTCAAGAATTTACCCATTTCTTCCAGTTTTTTATCATACAATTTTTCATAATATTTTTTATTGTGTGTATTTCTATGGTGTTGGTTGTGATCTATCCTCTCTCAGTCATGATTTTATTTGGGTCCTTTCTCTTTTCTTTTTGATTAGTCTGGTTAGAGGTTTATTGATTTTATTAATTCTTTTGAAGAACTAGCTCCTAGTTTCATTGATCTGTTTTTTTTGTATGTTTCTATATAATTTATTTCTGCTCTAATCTTTATTATTTACTTTCTTCAGCACGCTTTAGGCTTCATTTGCTGTTCTTTTTCTAGCTCCTTTAGGTGTAAGGTTAGGTTGTATATTTGAGATTTTTCTTGCTTCTTGATGTAGGCCTGTATTCCTCTATACTTCCCTCTTATGACCGCTTTCTCTGCATTCCAAAGGTTTTTGGACCAGCGTGTTTTCATTTGCATTTGTTTCCATGTATTTTTAAAATTTCTTCTTTAATTTCCTGTTTAATCCATGCATTCTTTTTTAAATTTTTTTTAACGTTTATTTATTTTTGATATAGAGAGAGACAGAGCATGAACGGGGGAGGGTGAGAGAGAGGGAGACACAGAATCTGAAACAGGCTCCAGGCTCTGAGCTGTCAGCACAGAGCTCAATGCAGGGCTCGAACTCACAGACTGCGAGATCATGACCTGAGCCGAAGTTGGCTGCTTAACCGACTGAGCTACCCAGGCGCCCCTAATCCATGCATTCTTTAACGTCCATATATTTGTGAATTTTCCACGTTTTTTCTTGTGGTTGACTTCAAGTTTCATAGCATTGTGGTCTGAAAATATGCATGGTATGAGATCAATCTTTCTGTATTTGATGAGGCCTGATATGGGACATTATATGATCTATTCTGGAGAATGTCCCATGTGCACTTAAAAAGAATGTATTCTGCTTTAGGATGAAATGTTCTGACTATATCTGTTAAGTCTATCTGGTCCAGTGTATCATTCAAAGCCATTGCTTCCTTGTTGCCTTCTGCTTAGATGGTTTGTCCATTGCTGTGAGGTGCTAAGTGCCTACTATTACTGTATTTTTGTAAATGAATTTCTTCATATTTGTTAATTTTTTTTTTTTTTTTACGTATTTGGTTGCCATCAAGTTGGGTCATAAATATTTACAATTGTTAAATCTTCATATTGGATAGACCCCTTTATTATGATATAGTGCTCTTGTCCATCTCTTAGTACAGTCTTTGGTTGAAAATCTCATTTGTCTGATATAAGTATGGCTACTCTGGCTCCCCTTCAATATCTATTAGCATCACAAATTGTTCTCCATCCCCTCATTTTCAATCTGCAGGTCTCTTTAGATCTAAAATGAGTCTCTTGTAGGTAGCATATAGATGGATTTTTTTTTTAATCCATTCTGGTACCCTATGTATTTTGATTAGGGCATTTAGTCTATTTACATTAAGAGTGATTATTAATAGATAAGAATTTAGTCCCTTTGTGCTACCTACAAAGTTCGTGTTTCTGGTAATGTTCTTTGCTCCTTTCTAGTCTTTGTTGATTTTGGTTCTTTTTTCCCCAGAGTCCCCTTTAATATTTCTTGCAGGGTGGTTTAGTGGTTACAAACTCCTTTAGTTTTCGTCGAGAAACTATCTCTTCATTCTGAATGAAAGCCTTGCTGGATCAAGTATTCTTGGCCGCATAGTTTTCCCACTCAGGACATTGAATATATTATGCCACTCCCTTCTGGCCTGCCAAGTTTCTGTTGTCTTACCTGCTGCTAACCTTATTGCCTCCCCCTGTAGGTTAGGGATTTCTCTTCCCTTGCTACTTCCAGGATTCTTTCCTTATTTCTGTATTTTGCAAATTTTGCTACAGTAGGTCTCAGTGTTAGTTTGCTTTTGTTGATTTTGATGGTAGTTCTCTGTGCCTCCTGGATTTGGATAGCTGTTTCCTTCCCCATATTAGGGAAGTTTTCAGCTATAATTTCCTCAAATAAACCTCTGCTCCATGCTTCCTCCTCCTTCTCCTCCTCCCCTTCCTCCTCCTCCTCCTCTTTTTCTTCTTCTTCTGGGGGTCCTTTGCTATAAATGCTGTTACACTTTATAGAGTCACTGAATTCCCCACATTTGCATTCGTGATCAAATGTTCTTCTTTCCCCCTTTTCAGCTTCATTATTTTCCATAAATTTGTCTTGTATATCACTTATATGTTCCTCTGTTTTTTTCCATCCTTTTTGTCATTACAACCAGTCAGTTTTTCATCTCAGTTATAGCATTTTTATTTCAACCTGACTAGTTTTAATTCTTTTAGCTCTGTGGTAAGGAACTGGCTGTGTCTTCTATGCTTTTCTCAAGCCCAGGTAGTATTCTTAGGATTGTGGTTTTAAATTCTGGATGAGGCATTTTACATTCATCTGTTCCAATTAGATCCCTGGCTGTGACCTTTTATTGTTCTTCCTTGTGGGATGAATTCCTCCATCTTGGCATTTTGTCTAGGTCTCTGTGTTCTTTTCTATGTTAACAGCAGGAAATATAACAGGCTTTCCTAAGAGTAATGGCTTTATAAAGAAGAAATCATATACTGTCCAGGGCCTGGCACTTCAGGAAGTGTTTCTGGTGTATGCTGTGTGCACTCCGCTGCTGTGTTTTGGCTGCTCTTTCCCTTAGGTCAGTTCTCTACAGAGTTTCTCCTTGCCTGTAGTGGGGAGTGTTTGGATCTTGTCCAGAGCATGGGGAGTTTTAACTAGGTATGCTCTGAGCTGCTTGTTAAAAGAGGGCTGATCACATTTCCCCTAGAGCTGAAGCTTTGCAGTGCTCTATGGTCAGACTTGCTGGTGTGCAGGGGTTTGCGCTGGTCTTCTGGGGGAGGTGCCCACTCCTCAGATTCTCAGGCACACTTGCCCTAGTAAAGAAGCACCTGCAGAGCACAGTGGGGTGGTGTTTGGTGTAAGCAGCTCAGGCCTTCACTGTGGGTACCGTTCTGCTAACTGAAGTCGGTCTGTGCTGATGGGCAGGGGAGAAAAAATGGTGCCAGTCCTCTCCCTTTCCCCTGGAGAAGGGAGTTCTCACGTGCCATTGTCCAGGAAGCCTTGCTACAATAGCAATCTCTCCTCATATGTCCTAAGCATACCTCAGATTCCTGCCTTCACCCTATACCTGGGCCAACTGCTCTCTGTACAGTGTAATGGCACTTATCAACTGTTTTGTCCCCCAACTGGCAATACAACCTCTCCCAAATGCACTCCGAGAAAGGGTAACCTTCTCTCCCAGTGCATCCCAGGGGATCCTCAGATCATGTGGTCTGCTCTTAGGTCTCTGCCCTCCTTCTCACAGGAGCAGCACAGTGCCTGCCAAGCTCCATAGCCACCATGGCACAGACTTCTAAAACTCCAATATTTGAGTTCTGTTGGTTGTAAAATCTCAGGATAATCACCTCCTCTCACTTTCTCAGTTAGTGGTTTTGGGGACATGTTTTTCTTGGGCAATTCCCTGTGTGCTGTTCCTTCTCTTTCACACCTGTATCCCCCCACCTCTCCCTCCCTCTCCCCACCCCACCCCCAGGCCTCCTTTCTCCTCCCTTAATAATTATATTATAAAAACAGAGGTATAAGTCTTAATATACTTATTTTATATTTAAAGATATGACAGAATCAATGTCTAAATAAAACTAATTCAAAACTAGAATTTAGCACCATGTTTCTTAGTGAACTATAGAGAAAATATCAAGAAATTCTGTTAAAGCCATCAAACAACTTTTCAATAACTAACAACTTTGTCCTTACAAATTACTTATTTAAGCAATCTAATTAGAAGTGTTGCTTGTGCCTCTATTGATTTGATCAAGAATTTTAATTGTATGTTTTATCAGTTACTGCTATCTAAAGAAATTGCAATAGTCTTTAGAAGAATCTTAGCATATCATAAATGCCTAGACTAACATTTAAATAAATACTGATCTTATGAAAATATATATGTCATTCCAGGTTGAACTAGGAACCTGTATATATTTTCTCTCAGAATATTTACATTAATTAGTTCTTTTTCACCCAACAATTGTCAATTAGACATTAGAATGATTGGTGAAGTCATGATAGTAATTTTATACCCCATTTATACCAAAAAGCCAGTATTGCCTGCTCATTTGAACTGGATAAAAATAACAATCATGGCCTCCAAAGAAAGATGAAAATAAGACAGTGCTATTTTAGTACATAAATAGGTAGTAAAGTAAAAATATTTTTAGCACCTGTTTTTAAATGTCGTTTTATATAGAACAAAGTTGAGGCCACATAAGGTCATTCATAGAACACTTTCAATACAATATCATATATAAATTAAATGCTATGGGTAGCAATAAAGATAGTAGCAAAGAAATATACAAATAAATGAAGAGTACACCTAAAATTAAAATAATTAGTTGTGTAAAGTTAATGGTAAGATGTATGTTGATTTATAACTTTTGAAATGGTTTATCTATTTTACCAAAATGCTTAATGTTTTTATGTGGGGCATCTGGGTGGCTCGCTTGGTTAAATGACTTACTATTGGTTTCGGCTTAGATCATAATCTCTTGGTTTGTGAATCAAACCCCATGTCAGGCTCTGCATTGACATCATGGAGCATATGTAGGATTCGCTCTCCCTCTCTCTCTGTTCCTCCCCCATTCATGTGCTCTTTCTCTCCATCTTTCAAACATTTAAAAAAAATTGAAAGTTTTTATGTGATGTAAATGTTTCCCCCATTATAATTATTGCTAAGTTAGGAGATAACAGAATTTATATTGTTCAGTTTATTCCAACTCAGTTCATTGCCTATGTATCAAGAGACTGTCACTCTTTCTGTTACATACAGTTGCTTTCCAATATATAAAGTCAAACAGCCTATTTACTGACTTGATGCATTAATACTTTAATAACAGTATTTTATATGTATGCCATATTATTTCAGGTAGCCAAAGTTTCAGTAAAGGAAAAAGTACATAAAATTAGGAGAAAAAAATGTGTCATTTTTTAAAGGAAAATTAAGTGGATTGACACAGAGAAAAGTATCCAAACCATTTTATAATACCTTTCATATTATACAGTTTATATACTTTCCTTTTTTCCAGAAACAAAAATATGGTTTTCATCAAAATGTTTTGACCAAATCACAAGAACCTGCACTCTGGTTTAAAATGTTCTATATGGAGGGGCACCTGGGTGGCTCAGTTGGTTAAGCATCAGGCTCTTGGTTTTTGGCTCAGGTCATTATCTCATGGCTCAGGAGTTGGAGTCCCTGCATCAGGCTCTGCACTGACAGCAAGGAGTCTGCTTGGGATTCTCTTTCTTCCTCTCTCTGCCCCTCTTCTGCTCATGCTCTCTCAAAATGTGAAGAAAGAAAGAAAGAAAGAAAGAAAGAAAGAAAGAAAGAAAGAAATAGTTCTATATGGAGCTGGGAAAATTATAAGCTCTCACAATCTGTGTTAAATCTATAAATTATAAAATTTAAGAAATCCGGAAACTTCAATTTTGATGACAGTGTTGATGTCTCATTCTCAATTCCTCTGAGTTCCTAAAGTATTTGTAGCTATTTAAAACAAAACAAAACGAGTCCATGAATCTTTAAATCCAGTATGAAATAAAAGGAACATATTTTTTTAAAGTTTTTTTTAACGTTTATTTACTTTTGAGACAGAGAGAGACAGAGCATGAACGGGGGAGGGTCAGAGAGAGGAAGACACAGAATCTGAAACAGGCCCCAGGCTCTGAGCTGTCAGCACAGAGCCCGATGCGCGGCTCGAACTCACGGACCGCGAGATCATGACCTGAGCCGAAGTCGGACGCTTAACTGACCGAGCCACCCAGGCGCCCCTAAAAGGAACATATTTTAACTCCGATAAGAAATTAATGTTTTCCAAGTAATAGCATTACAAAATAGTAGAATTACTATTATTTTACTATTCTGGTAGTATGGGTGTTAACTGGATAAAATTCAAACTATGAAGCAGTAAGTACCTCAGTGCTAATGATGGTTACAGCTATTCTACTAGGTTACTGGAGGCGGACAGGAGATTGCTGTGAATTAAGAGGTTAACAAGTGGTAAGGAGGAAAAGTAGATAGATCTCTAAATAAGTTTGGCTATGATAGAAATATGTGAGCTATTGTTGTGGGAGCCAACATAAGGATGGTAAGGTTATAAATGCATGTCTTGTTTATAAGGAGGAAGAGGTAAGAGGTATTAGTTTAACACATAAGACGCAAAGATATATTAAAAAGTGTAGCTTCTATTAAAGAATTAGAAGAATGGTGGTACAAAGGAACAAGGCCTCCAGAACAGAGGTCATAAGCAATTTAAAAGAAAATCAGGAGGAAACAGAAAAGAGTGAATGAAAATACAAATGAATTTGTCAGTTTAAATTGTTTTCAATGTTTATTTATTTTATTTTTTGAGGAGGGGGGAGGGGCAGAGACAGAGGAAGAGAGAAAATCCCAAGCACGCTCTGGCTCCCAGCACGGAGCCCAGTGCAGGGCTCAAATCCATGAACCATGATATTATAGCCTGAGCCAAAATCAAGAGTTGGACACTCAACCAACTGAGTCACCCAGGTGCCCCTGTATTTGGCAGTTTAATGGCAGGAGGTTGGATAGTACAACTGACCCTTGAGCATTGTGGGCATTAGGAGCATTGACCCCAAGATAGTAAAAAATCTGCATGTACCTTTGACTCTCTAAAAATGATTAACTGGCCTACTCTTGACCAGAAATAAGCCTTACAAAGAAGGTAAAGTCAATTAACACATTTTGTATGTCATATGTATTACATACTGTACTGTTATACTCAAGCTAAGAGAAAATGTGAAGAAAATCATAAAATACACTTAGAGTACTGTGCTATATTTATTGAAAAAAAACCCATGCTTAAGTGGACACATGTAATTCAAACCCATGTTGTGTAAGGGTTCACTGTATTTTCTCTGCAAACAGATGGAGTTTTTCTGCTGCTAGAGGAGAATTTGTAGTGGGAGGTTTACAGAAATTGGAAAACTGTTTAAATAGCTATTGTGAAGACTGTAAGTGAAATAGGTGATTGTCCTACAAGATTGACGGCACAACCAGCAAAAATCTTTAAAGTTTTATGATTTACTCCAGGAATATATAGCAGTCTCGAAGTAGGAAGAGAGAATGCATAACAACAGATATTTGGAGTTTGCTAGGACGGAAGTTTTGCCAGGTGACTTCAAAGGAAGGACAACACAGAACGGAGGTTTAGGTCTTGCGAAGAGTGTGCTTAAGGAGTTCTACCATAGTACCAAATCAGGAAAGCCAAGAGCTCATACTAAACTGTTGATTGGACAACAGCAACAAACAAAAAAAGCAAGAGAAAAATCAGAAAACTTAGGGGTCATAAGATTGGAGTTCTCCAAGTTAAGGAAGAGTTACAGCAGTGGTAACTGAGGGTAAACAAAAAAGGAACTAAAATATTACATGTTTGTACTTAACATTTCAAAACCCTAGGACCCCAATGTTATTGAAAGAAACTGAAAGGACCATGGAGAATGAACATTCAGGGAGACTCAGGGGATTGAAGTATGTCAAGTGCCTAAGAGGCTGAGTGAGGCTTGGTATTCCAGATGGATTTCGGTCAGTGAGCCTCATGGCTAGTCTGCAAAAAGGGAGAAAGACATCAGCTACATTCACCAATCAACAAAGATGAAGGTAAGTTTACCTGAAAAACAAAGAGATTACTGTAGCTTAGTGGCCTTGGCCAAGCTATTTTAGGAGAGGAGAGAAGAGGCCCAGAAGGAGCACATCAAGCAGGACCCTGTTCTCACATTTCAAGGAGGGCAACAGTCAAAAAGCAGCATAACTAGTCTCAGTTACATTAAAATGATGAAAGAACTCAAGAAGGAGAATGTATTTTCTAAGGACCAGAGTGTATAGGATCTAGAGTGTATAGGGAGATTACTTAGGTGTATATGAGAAGGGGTTTGGACAAGACAAAAGGATTACTGGACAGTATGGGAACAAAATTGTGGGAGGGGACATACAATCAGAGAAGATCCCATCATGAATCATCAGCACAGACCAGGAATAGAAATTCTGGTTGCATAATTGGCCAAACCATTTCCCAGAACAATAGTCAAGACAGGACCAGGGTAGATTAGAGCATGAGAGAACATTCAGAAGACTCCCCAGCAGTGACCTACATGAGCAGCACCTCAGTTATGGAGATTCTGGTCCACTTGGAAAGATAGATGTTTGGATTCTCGGCTTATTCTGGGCGTGTAATGGAGCCCTTATTGGAGCCTCAGCATTCACTGACACTTATATTCAGGCTTGGAGGGTTAGGACCCTTATTCTTTCACGTTATATTTCTTTCTTTCCTTTCCTATCTGCACATTTGTTTAACTAATGTTAACTAGTTTCTTTCTTTCCTTTCCTATCTGCACATTTGTTAAACTAATGTTAAATGTTTGCTATCTAAATTGACTAATTTCAGGGTGTTCAAAGTTTCTCTTCAGCCATGAGTTTTATGTGCATGCAGTTACTGTGACTTTTTAGCCTCTTTTCCATGAACATCATTTATGTACGTCAATTCTCACTGTTAATTGGCACATTTTGCCCATATTTCTTAGTTTGGATGTCTAAAAGAGACTGATAAGCTCAGCTCCACCACTCTCCCTCCTCCTTAGCCACAGAGGTCACCAGCAGTCCATGGAAACCCCCAGGTCTGATCTATTCAGGTGAACTTTGCATAGAGCATTGCTTTATTTCACAGCAAAGCCTGAAATCAGTACACAGTTCATGATCAACATAGTCGGATGGAAGAGAAAAGGATTCATATATTAAAATTATATCCATCTTGTGCCACACAAATTGAGAATTTACTTTTTTCATTGAAAAATATAAAAAAAATAATTCTAGAACTAAGAATATTCCGAGGCTTGCAAAGCCTTTAATTATATAGTTGTTTTTCTGAGAACAGTGCAATGAACTGAGAAAAATAATGCATATTATCAGGCTCCCTGCAGAGGCAGGGAAGATAATTTTTTTAGTCCAAAAGTTGTTTGTCCATCTGACTTTTCTGGTGGGACATCAATATTGCCAAAGGCTGACGAAAATTTGTAGCTCTCTTGTTATTAGCCAACAGAAAAGCCATAACCCAGACCTTTTTTAGAGCATATCTTCTTAACATTACTTCACCTTGCCCTTATCAGAAGCTTATTCTTTGAAAAGTATTGTCTGA
Source organism: Panthera uncia (assembly GCF_023721935.1). Classification (NCBI taxonomy): domain Eukaryota; kingdom Metazoa; phylum Chordata; class Mammalia; order Carnivora; family Felidae; genus Panthera; species Panthera uncia. The sequence continues at coordinate 96,927,386 of NC_064811.1, read as the reverse complement.
AAAATTTGCCCCTCATTTTTAAAAATAATCCATGTACCTTTTAAGGAATACCACAAGAGAACTGCATACCTGGATTGCATCTGGCTGGCTCCATACAAATACATTTAGTGAAATGTACTTTATTATGTTTATCACTTTCTGTAAAGTATTATGAGAAAAACTTGGTGATTAAAAATCTGCTTCTATAATAAGAATGGTATTGAAAAAATTATCCAGTTCATTGCACAGAATATACCTGATAATACAAGACAAATGTTCCTCCAAGGTATTTTTTAAATTTTATGTACACTGGAAATCATGCAACAGATGTTATGAAAAATAAAGCTGCCTATTAGGATTTAAATTAAGGCTTTTTTTTTTCTAAGAACCAGCATCTATAGAAAACAAACAAGAGTGTCAGTATGTATAGATTCAAGGAGTGTGTCTTCAACGCCCTCAGCTTCTAAACAGTCCTTTTTATACAATGCCTCAGAGGAGATTCCTGAGGCAGAGACTCCTAACTGACCAGTGCCAGTCTCTTCCTGACACAGAGCTCTTCTACTTTCCTGGCTGCCAGCCCTTGCTGGGCACTGTGCCCATGTGACTAGATCTCAGCAAGGAGATACTTGTGAAAGTCAAGCGTAGTTCTTCCAGGTCAAAGATTTTAGGAAGTAAAGAGGTCTTCTCTATACTCCTTTTCTGTTGGTGTGTAGGGTACAGATGAAGATGAGAACTTAAGGAGTGACAGAAGTATAAACAGGAAGGACCTGTGGGCCTCAGATAATCTCCCCCCATTTGTCTTTCCATTAACACACCAGGCATTGGACTGTCATGTGAATACAAGAGAAGCTATTATGATATGCCCTGAAAGGTTAGAGTTGTTTTGCCTAAGTAATACATTTTTGAAATTATTATTTTTTAAAGTTTATTTATTTTGAGAGAAAGAGTGCACGAGCATGCATTCATGAACAGGGGAGGGGTGGAGGGAGGGAGGGAGAGAATCCTAAGAAGGCTCTACACTGCCAGCACAGAGCCCGATGCAGGGCTCAATCTCATAAACCATGAGACCATGACCTGAGCCGAGATCAAGAGTCAGATGCTTAATCACTGAGCCCCCCAGGCACCTCGAGATTATTTTTTGATCAGTAGGGAGATCAGAGTTGATGACACTGAGAAAAGGAGACCTAATTACATATAGCTTTTTTTTTTTTTTTTTTTTTAAAGATGTGATTCTTCACTACTGACCCAATTTCTCTTCATGTATCCACCAGGTAAAACTTAAAACAGATGATGAATACAGACTGTTTAGTCAAGTTCACTGCCACAAATATGTAAGTTGTTATGCTAGCTGCTGGTAAGATTAGTGTTATTACTTTTGTTTTAATAATCCTTATAGCCCACTTAAAAGGTCCCACCTACACCTAGTGAAGGCATTTTGTTTACTGTACTAAATCGTCCTCTTACATTGCCTTTTAGACTACTTTTCCTTGTTTCACAAACATCACTATTTTTGTCTCTTCTTTGAGCAGCTGCCTTTATACAAGATAATGAGAGATAAAGCATTTTTTTTTTTTTTGGTAGTTACAACATTCCACAACTCTACTCCTATAAAATGAGGAAGGAGTTAGCAAGACAGAGGATTTTACAGAATATATCACAGAGGGTGACATGGGGTCTAAGCATCCTGCACAGGGGATGACCTCTGTGAGTAGGCTAGAATACAGTGGGACACATAGTAAGATCCACGAGAAACATCTCAAGGAAATAAGGAGAATGGATATAGAGAGATTGAAATCTGAGAGAAAATGGGATTATAATAATGACAATCGATAGATAACTCAAATTTCATCCTGGGAACATTCTCCTGTGAATGACAGAGATCCTAACACTGACCAAAGCAATCCTAACAGAAAAACAGTAAAGCATATTTAAATATCCCAGTAACTAGGTGACATTCACTAATTTTCAATTTTTACAATCAATTTTGAGAACAATCTTGGAATATTTTACAACTGCTAGAAGTTCAACAAAATAAAATTAGAATTACAGCTGGGAGGTCCTGTGAATATGAAGGGATGAAGGGGGGGATCACTGCACAATGAGAGAAATGCAGTCTGTGGCACATATAAAAACAGGGTTTTCATTATGCCATTTGAAGAGGGTGTAACCAAAACTGTTAATATAATCATTTGAGTTGAGGAGGATGTTAAGGAAAGGTGGAGAGAAGGGTAAAATTCAGCCAAATTCTATATGTGTGTATTTAAAACCATAATATTTTAAATAATTAAATATTATAGAACTAAGAAATGGCCAAAAGTACTCACCTCTGGGGAGTAGGTTGGTGGGGAGTAAGGATGAACAGTGTCTTGATTCTCATCATTGCTCTATTTTACTATTTGCTTTTTATGATTGGAAATGAAGGTGTTGCTTTGACCATTCTTTTGGGGATTAAAAAAAAAAAAAGATTGGAAAGAGAGTTCCACTGATCTAAGTTTTCTTTTTCAGTGTAAGAATAAACTCTGAGAGATGCCTAGTGAGGCCCAGAGTAGGTTATTAAATGTTTATTTTTGAGAGACAGTACACAAGTGGTGGAGGGTGCAGAGAGAGAGGGAGACACAGAATCCAAAGCATCCTGAGCTGTCAACACAGAGCCAGATGCCGGGCTTGAACTCAGGAACAGTTCATGACCCGAGCTGAAGGTGGACGCTTAACCGGGCCACCCAGGTGCCCCCGCCATTGTAGGTTCTAATACCTGCTCAACCCCTGAACATGTTACATTCACCTCTGAGAACTCCTTTTCTCCAAGAGCAACTTCATCCTAAAATTGGTTGTAGATAATGCACAGCTATATAACTTCAGTATATAAAGATGGGTAATATTTTGTGTAAACACAGTAAGCCCAATATCATTTTCAAACCTTACAAGTTATAACCAATGTCATTAAAATACATCAACTTTCATTTAAAGCTCATTAAAAATGCACATTGTAGACAAAATGTAGGGTCACAATAGTTTAATTTTATAGTTTGTTTTTTCCATTTCTAAGATCTATTTCTATTCCTGAGAACTATACCCTCAAAATGCCGTGCTAAATTAATCTGATGAAAAGTAAACCGACAATCCCAATGTAGTTGAAACAAAAGGGAAAAAATGGCTAACTAGGGTTATAGAAAGATAGACCTTTTAGCCTAACTGAAGAAGACAAAGAGACTTCCTAGAGATTTTGTGCTTCTTAGCCACTAAACAGATTTATATGTGCCATTGTTGATTAAATCAAGACCCTCACATTAAACAATTACCCTCTTTATTATAGTCATTGTGAGGTTCAAGGAAAAATGCTTTCCTTAATGATTATCTTAAAAATCACACCCATATTTCATATTTGACTGGCTTATTGAATAATTGATGGAGTTTTTTGAATTTATTGATGGAATTTATTATTTCAGAAGTTGGTATATTGTGGAACACACCAACAAGAGAGATAACTTGTTTGCCTTTGCCAGCTTATTCGAGGTATAGCAGAACTCTCTCCATTTTAGAGAATTTACTCTTGAACACTAAAAAGAGATTGTGCCCAACTAAAATATTTGGAACTGAGCCAACTAAAACAGATCTGTAATAATGAGATTATTAACACACATAGTTATGAATATAAAGCAATAATATTTTCTTCAGTAGGACACTGGAAAAAATCCCATTAGCTCAACACTATGTTAGGATCTTCTAGGTTTAGCTAGAGCCTGAGTGGTGTGGCTCACAAGATAAAAAGTAACTTCATCTTAACATTTATAAGGAATTCTGTGGCCGACTTTGCTCTAAATTGGGCATGAAATAAATGTATTACTGAAAAGCAGAGAAACAAAATCTATTATAAACTTGAAATGAATCTTGAAATAGTCAATCATTTTCTATGGTGCAGTATTTTCAATGCTATTGTTTTGCTTTATTCATTTTTAAAGCTTTGTTGAAAAGCAATTATGCTTTCTCCTTTATTTCATTACTTATGAATTCGATATTAACTTTTACTTCATCATCATTTGGTTTTGTTTTAGAAGGATCATGAGAGTTATAAGGAATTCAAAGGTTCTATTGACTTGGCAACAATGTTATGCATTATTTTTCAACTGTATTCTCACAGATTTCTCTAGAATGATCTGAGAGTTTCTTGGTTCATAAAATGAACAAGCAATTTACATTTTTCCAGAGCTTTTAATTGTATAGGTTATAAATTAATTTTTTGTCTTAGCGGTGTGATTAAACTTATTAAAAAGCTGCAGGTCAATGCATTAATTGCCATTAGGTGAGTTTGTGCAAATTCAATATATTTGTAGTTACATTTTCTTTGTTGATGAAAAAAAAATCAGTTTAGAGATCAATGTAGATCTCCTAAAAAGAAGTTAAAATGTTTTAAAAGTTGAGGACATATTTGTGATTATGTCAGAAGGCCAAGTGGTCTGAATTTTTAAAATCAGACTCATTATTAATCACAGGAGCATTATAGTTTCTGCTCTAATATTACAAAAGTACTTTGGGAAAAAAAAGTTTCTATGGAAATAATCAACTTAGGTGAGAATTAAAACCTAGGAAACTTTGTAACAAGAGCACCAATAAAATCATAATCAAAGTAATAATGTGGTAAAATTCCTGATAAATGAAGACTATCCTCTTCTTCACTTTAAAAATAGAATGTGACTATAGTTTGATAGGCAGAGATCTGAGGCAGGAATGCAGTTGCCAGACGAGCAAAACAAGAGCAGAGAAACCTCTCCAGAAGGATCAGGCGGAGTAGTTTGTGTCTTTTGCACTCAGAAAGCACTGTGAAATAAACACTTACAAAGTGGAATATAAAGTTAAACTGACCCAAGGAGATCTGTGGGTATGTGATCATACCAAACAAGGCTGTTTCAGCTGGACTTGTTGCCTCCAGCTATGTAAGGGAAGCTGCCTTTCAGCTGCTGATTCTTTGTAATAAAAAACTATCATGTGCTGGAAAAAAAACATAAATCAATGTGATTTCTGAATTATAAGGATATCATTTATGTATTTCTCAGTTATGATGATTAGTTATCTATTTGTTTATGAAGCTATGCACTATTGAAAAACAGATTGCATTGTTCTTAGGAATTAACTTGAATTTTCCCATTTGTTTAATATAAAAAGATACATATGAATTCTAAACTATTTTCAATGGGTAATAGAGTCATATTTATGCTGCCACAATAGCACTCCAGTGATAATGCTCTTACATTTGTTTCGTTTAGGAAAAGGTACCTTATTCGTATTGTAAAATCCCTAATGAAATCTCTATGCAAGTAATGCCAGGATGTATACCAATTATTTTACTATTTTTAGATTCTCTGTAAAGCATCTGATGCTCTCTGTTATAGTCCAGTGGATGATAGGGTTAAAATTCCATCCTGTAGCAAAATAGTGATCAGCAGAGATAATGTGGGATACCACTCATTAAAAAAAATTTTTTTAATGTTTATTTCTGAGACGGAGACAGACAGAGCATGAGTGGGGGAGGGGCAGAGAGAGAGGGAGACACAATCAGAAGCAGGCTCCAGGCTCTGAGCTGAGCTGTCAGCACAGAGCCCTACGCGGTGCTCAAATTCACAGATTCTGAGATCATGACCTGAGCCAAAGCTGGACGCTGACTGAGACACCAAGGCGCCCCTCATATTTTTTTATTCATTGATGAATTAATTCTATATTTAAAACATTTACTCTGAAATAGAGATGAAAATGAGTATAAACCACATCTAGGACACTCAAGATTGAAAACAAAAGGAATACCATGCAAACACGAATTTGTAAGAAAACGTTTCCATGTCGTAATATCTCAAAGTACACGTCAAGATGAAGCTAGAGAGTATTATGCTAAGTGAAATAAGTTAGTCAGAGAAAGACAAATACCATATGATTTCACTCATATGTGGAATTTAGGAAACAAAACTAATGAGTAAAGGGAAAAAATAAAGAGAAAGAGAGGCAAACCAAAGAACAGACTCTTAACTATAGAAAACAAACTGGTAGTTAGCAGAGGGGAAGTGAGTGGGGGATGGTTTAGATAGATGATGGGGATGAAGGAGTGCACCTGTTGTAATGAGCTTCCCCTGGTGTATGGAAGTGTTGAATCACTGTATTGTTCACTTGTAACTAATATTACACTATGTTAATAGCTAGACTTTAAATAAAAACTTAAAAAAAAAGACCATGAGAATTACTGGAGATAAAGAGGGTCATTTCAGAATTTTTAAAAAGTGGCCATCTGCTTCAAAAGATATAAAACCTAAATATTTGTGCGATAGATTTTCAAAAATAAATAAAGGGAGATATAAATATATAACCATAGTTGTTTTAATACTCCTCCTTCATTAATTGATAGAACAAGTAAGCCATCTGTAACAATATAGAATATTTGAAAAACACTGTCAACCAGCTTGACTCAATTGGCATTTATTAAACATTATACCCACACAGCACACTTAAATACACAACATATTTTTGCCAAAAGAAATTATATGCTGAACTGTAAGATAAATCTCAATAAACCTCAAACCATTCTGAAATTCAGAACTGAAGTCATACAGAATATGCTCTGACTACAGAAATATTACATTAGAATTCAGTATCTAAAAGATGTTTAGAAAATCCCTAAGTGTTTGGAAACTGCAACACACAAATTTCATGAACACAGGAATCAAGTAAAACAAAACAAAACACAATACAACACAGAAGGTAAATTAAAACATTCTTTGAACTAAATGAAGATAAAGATAAAAACTTGTGTCTCCAGCTAAAACACTATCTAGTGGGAAATTGAGCCCTTTCCAGGCTTATGAAAGATGAGTGCATTAGTTTCTTCTGGTGCTGTAACAAATTAGCACAACTTTGCAACTTGACACAACACACACTTATTCCATTTCTGGAGGTCAGAAATCCAAAATCAGTTTCACTGGGCAGAAATCATGATGTAGGCAGGACTGTACTTCCTCTGGAAGCTTTAAGGCAGAACTTTTGTCTACTTTTTTTTTTTTTTTTTTTTAATTTCTGGGGCTGTATTACTTACATTGCTTGGCTCCTGGCTTCTTCTTTCATCTCTAAAGCTAGAAAGCGTAACGTCCTGCTTCACTCATCACATTACCTTCCCTCTCTGTAGTAGTGAGGCCCCTTCCTCCCTCTTATAAAGACCTTGGTAGTTATATCATTGGATCCACCTGGATAATCTAGGCTACTCCTCCCATCTTACAATCCTTAACTCTATCACATAGAGTCCTTTTTTTCCATATAAAATAACATTCATAGGTTCATAAAGTAGCACTTGGACATTGTGGGGGACCATTATTTAGCCTTCCACAGGAGGCAAAAATGTTTAAAATTAGTAATCTGAGATTCCATCAGAACAAAAAAGGAGAGAAAAAATAAAGAAGGCAAATTAAAGCCAAAGAGGGAAGTCATAATGAAGATAACAGATGTGAATGAATAAAAGTGTCATGAAAAAGAATATAATAAAGATAAAATACCTTTCTTTAAAAAAGGTTTTTAAAATTAATAAACCATGACATATAAACCAATTCTTTATCAAAGAATTAGAAAAACAACAACTTGTGAATATTGGGGATGAAAATAAAGGTCTTTCCACAGATCTTTCAAATATATATAAAAAGAATAAATGCATATTATAAACAAACTTCATATCAATAAATTTGACCACATAGAGAAATCATTTGTTTTTGTATGCTTTGTTATGTTGGTACATATATTTGGGTTTAGATGTTTCTAATAATTATGGTCTGTTGTAAAAGAGGTAGGAAGAAAGTGAGAGGAAAGAAAGTTCAGAGGTACTAATATGTATCTTAAGACCATCAGGGTTGCCAGAGGAGAGGAGGTGGGGGGTGGGCAAAGTGGGTGAAGGGGAGTGGGAGATAAAGGCTTCCAGCCATGAAATGATTAAATCACAGGGATAAAAGGCACAGCATAGGGAATATTGTCAGGGATATTGCAATAGCATTGCATGACGACAGATGGTAGCTACACTGTGGTGAGCACAGCATAACATAAACTTATGGAATCACTATGTTGTACACCTGAAACCAATGCAACCCTGTGTGTCAACTGTACTTAAATTTAAAAAGATAGTAAAGACACGGGCACCCACCTGTAATTTAAAAAGTTGCAACAAGAGCAATCACACACCATGGGGAGCCATGAGTCATCTCAGTAAAGGAGCATCAGGTTTGGGTTTGTGCTGTGTTTTGGAGGAAGGTCAAAGAAGCAATGGGTTTCCTCTGTAGTGGATGGTGTCAGAAATTGGGGGTATTCTATGATTGCGTTTCTTGATAGCTGTCTCCTAGGAGACAGGTGAAACAAAGTGGGGCTGAAGTAATTGGTAAAGAGGCACCGTTCACTAATAATAGCCAAATGGAAGAAAATGTTTGGTCATTTTTGTGGTTCACACAGTTTTCTTGTTTTTGTCTGGGTTTGGACATGATTAAGGAGTGATCTTGTTTTTGCTCTGCTCCAACACATTCATAGTGACATTGTATAATGATGGCTTGTGGAATTATCAATGTTATGAAGGGAGCATCATGGCACAGCTGTTAGTGACAGACCAAGGACAAGCTGACAGCTGTCAGGGCTGCTTTTTTTTCCTTCCTCAGAGGACTAAAGTGGCTAGAAGTAATGAGGGAATTTCTGTCAAAACTTGAGAAATATTTTCATATCCTAGAGAAAAGAGAAATCCTGACGATTTCAGAACATGTTTAATGCCTAATGAGAAGGCTCCTACATGGACCATCGAGGAAGGGAGATCATAAACACCAGTCCTTTAATTTCCTGAAAGAGCCTCATGTCCAAAGTGGAGATAGAAGTGTTAGCTATTGTATGTAAGAGGCCATGAAGACAGTTATAAGGGGCATCACAGCAGCCAAATATGTGAACGAACAATGAATTACCAATGATTTTGAGCTGCCTTTAAAAATTTTTTTAATGTTTATTTTTTATTTATTTTTAATTTTTTTTAATGTTTATTTATTTTGGAGACACAGAGACAGAGTGTGAGCAGGGAAGGAAGGGGCAGAGAAAGAGGGAGAAACAGAATCTGAAACAGGCTCCAGGCTCTGAGCTGTCAGCACAGAACCCGATGTGGGGCTAGAACCCATGAACCGTGAGATCATGACCTGAGCCGAAGTCAGACACTCAACCAACTGAGCCACCCAGGCGTCCCAATTTTTTAACATTTATTTATTTTTGAGAGAGAGAGAGAGACAGACAGAGCATGAGCAAGGGAGGGACAGAGAGAGAGGGAGACACAGAATCCAAAGCAGGATCCAGGCTCTGAGCTCTCAGCACAGAGCCCAATGTGGGGATGGAACTCACAAACCATGAGATCATGGCCTGAGCTGAAGTTGGAGGCTTACTGAGTCCCCTAGGTGCCCCTTGAGCTGCCTTTTTTACTTCATTAACATATGGGTACTTCTAAGTCCTGGAAGCCTTGACAGAAACCTGTACTTGGAGGGGCTATTAAGAATTACTAATATTAGGATCTCATTTATCTTGAGGAGTTTGGCAGACTTACAATCAGAAATTAACTGGTTTCCCTTCAGGGAGGGGGACAAAACAGAAGAGACTCATAAATATGGAGAACAAACTGAGGGTTACTGGAGGGGTTGTGGGAGGGGGGATGGGCTAAATGGATAAGGGGCACTAAGGAATCTACTCCTGAAATCATTGTTGCATATGTGCTAACTAATTTGGATGTAAATTAAAAAAAATTAAATTAAAAGAAAAATAATAATAGCATAAAAAAAGAAATTAACTGGTTTCCCAAATATACATTACTTTGTATAATAAAGGAAAATAATTTGATTTTTAAATTCAAATTGTGGGTTTGCAGTCTAGCCAGATACATTCACACATTTATACATTCATATTAGATTATTGACTAAAATAAGTCTATATAATGATGGCTCTTTTATATAATTATGAATATGATACTATATGCCAATTTTATATCTATTTATAGTTCATATGATAAACCTTCGCTGTATCATGAAGTCATTTAGGGAAAGTCATGACATCTCTATGGGCTTTAATGATCACATCTCTAAAATAAGAATACATGAACTAGTGTGTCCTCCAAAGCTCTATTCTTTTGTTTAAATATATGGAAATTAGCATCTGTGTTTAATTTTCTATCTGTACCTATTTGGAAGAACCACAGGAGACCCAAACTCAGTTCCTCAAAAGGTTAAGCTATATTGTGAGGATATCTAGAGGAAGCAAAATAATTTTTCCACCTAAGGATAGTGCTAAAATATTTTAGCCGATAAATATATTTCCGTAAATGTATTTCTGTAAATATTCTATAAATATATTTCCATACATAACTCAATATCGTTTTTTCCCAGTTGCAGCTTTCTGTCTCTCTCCACACTAAACATATACTTATTTAATTTCAGGACTATTGAAATATTGGTCAGCAACATAACCGGGAAAATGCATCACAAACATTAGCAAACCTGAGTATATGCTTGTGGTTATCTTACGGCTTGTTTTTCATACGCAGCATCTGTATGAATTTATAGCACCATTGTGCCATCATATTCCATTTATCTTCCTGATCTACTTATGCTATATGCTATAAGGTAAAATTCAACTAAATATGAAAGTAAAAGTGTTCTATTAATTATTAATTTGAAAATAATTTCTCAACAAGCCTCATTAAATCTATACTATTTTGTATATTATCTTTTCCTAAACCAGTTTTATTTTAGATTTAGGTCTTATTTCTTGTGGTGGTGCTGTTGGGGTTGTATGAAAAGATCATTTATTTTGAACCCCAAGTACTGGATTTAGTCTTGGGATTCAATCTTCCATTTGTTCATTGTAGGAACTTATGTGAATTATTTAACTTCTTTGAGCATCAAATGTTTCCACTATAATAGTATCTGCCATACATAGTTATGAAATCAAATATGTCAACATATTGAACATTTTCCATTTAATATAAAGTGAAAGTATGATATTCTATGAATAGGGAAATTCTTAGCTCATGAAATCATAAAGAAGAGGCATGAAAATATTGACAGCATATGAACTAACTAGATTTGAGGCTGATGATTATAAGTTGTGAGGGAGGTTGCAGATGGAAACATTGCAGCAGCTTTTGCTGGTCTACCACTCATCAGGCTGGTGACAGGGCAGGTTATTTTACTAATTTCCTCCTCTGGAAAATAGATATGATAATACATACACAACAATATTGTGATTCTTTATTTAAAAATACATGCAAAGTAATTAAAATAATCTGACGCATAAGAAGTGCTCAGTACATGTCAGCTATTAGATTGTTCCTACCCCATTCATGGCCTTTATGAAATTCATTCTTTAGATTTGCCCTTCCAGTGTTTGTTTATAACATCGTTTGCTAACTACTTTAGCTCTTTGACACTGTTTTCACCTATAACAAATTTCTAATATAATAGGAACACTTAAGGAATTAATATTTTCGGGTCAAAGGGAACAGAGACCAATGGGATGATCTATTCATTCTCTATGGAAAACTATTTTTGAATCCAATAATATCAGCAGAACGATCCATAACATCATTCACATGCCTCTACCCATATCATAAAATGTGATTCCCTCTGTTATACCTTTCTTCTAATCATCTAAACAAAGTAAATTTTATATGTATCCATGTTATAAATGTTACATGGTGGTCATTAGTATAATTTGCCAATATTTATAGTTCTCTTCCTTTCAGGCACTCAAACTATTCGCATGTCCTACCTTCCTGAGGTTATCTCTGGAATGGGTAAGAAAATGTGTGCCCTTGCACAGAGACACATTTAATGTCTGGTGCCCCACTTTTCAGACCTTACATTCTCTGCTTTGATGATTGTGGAAGACATAGTGTTCTCACTATCAGGTGAACACTTAGTCCACGTAGACCACTAAGTCTACACATAGACAACTGTCCTGAATTGTTTTCCGCATGCACAGCATATTTCAAGTGAGTTAGGTATATATTTCCTGTGGTAAGTCACTGAAATTTGGAAGTTGTACCACAGTAAAGACTAGACTATTATGAATCTATATTATGTAAACTAAATATTTTTAGATTAAGATTGCATTTCCCATTAAGTTACAGGATATTTTTTTAATGTTTTTTTTTTTTTTTATTTCAGAGAGAGAAAGAGAAAGAGAGACAGAGACAGAGTGAGAGCAGGGAGAAGCAGAGAGAGAGGGAGACACAGCAAGCTCCAGGTTCTGAGCTGTCAGCACAGAGCCTGACGTGGGGCTCGAACTCATGAAATGGTGAGATCGTGAGCTAAAGTCAGATGCCCAACCAACTGAGCCACCCAGGCGCCCCAAATTACAGGAATTTTAAAAAATGTATCATCTGTGTACTAATGGTTAAAAAAATTCTTTTTAATCTTTATTTATTTTTGAGAGAGAGAGAGACAGAGCATGAACAGGGGAGGACCAGAGAGAGAGGGACACACAGAATCTGAAGCAGGCTCCAGTCTCTGAGCTGTCAGCACAGAGCCCCATGCGGGGTTCAAACCCACGAATAGTGAGGCCATGACCTAAACCGATTTCAAACACTTAACCGACTGAGCCACCCAGGCACCCCTGTTTACTAATGATTTTTAAAAGATATTTATGGCATTGATTAAAATACTAGAAATAGAGAGATTCTTAGGAATATATTATCATTGACCTCAGAATGTGACCTCTTTCACAATGTTGGTGCAAAGAGAGATGCAGCTCACTAGGTGATTTTAATAAAATGGAATAAAGGGCTTTAAATAAAATTTAGAACATTTTACCATTTTTACCAAGGTTTGTCCAAAATATTGAATATATATCAAATCATCCTATTTTTTAATATTTCTAGCATATATTTCTCTGAACTTTAAAATAAAAATAAATATTTGACACATTTATTTGAAATTACAGATTGGCAGAAAATCATGAAAAGATTAATCAAATTTGCATTATCTTCTTTCCAGCTGCAATTACCCTGCAGGATCAAAAGACTGCATTCCAGTCACTATAACATCACATAAGAGGCAGGTAGAGCAGCATCTGTATCGGTATTCTACCAATGACCATGGTGCCTTGACATCTTCCCTCTTAAGTTTCTAGAAGTACAGTTATTTTCTTTCCTATTTAACTGTTATCAGTATACGAAGATTCAAAACTTATTGATATGCTTGATTTTCTTCGTATGTTTTAGGCAATCTTTTAACTTTATAGACAGTGATAGCATTTCATTCTGGAAAGATACTAGGAAAATATTCAGAAAAAAATTTTCTGTCACCCAAGGAACTTACCCAGATGACATTTTTTATTTAGTTTTCTATTCTCACTTAGCTCTCAGCCTCACAACCTTGAAGACAGTGAATTCAGAACATATAGAATGAATCCATATGTTGGGTCTTTTTAAACATCTTTAATGTTTATTTATTTATTTTGAGAGAGAGATCAAAAGGGGGAGGGGCTGAGAGAGAGACAGAGACAGAGAGAGAGAATCCCAAGCAAGCTCTACACTGTCAGCACAGAACCTAACATAGGGCTGGGTCTCACTACTATGAGATCAGGACCTGAGCCAAAATTGAGTTGGACACTTAACTGACTGAGGTTAAGCACTAACCCAGGTGCCCCCATAGGTTAGTAATTACACTTAATATATCTCATGAGAGTAACTTGGATTTCATCATCCTGCTAATTGAAAGTGATATTACAAGTGTTGCCTAGTATACTTTGTTTTTTTATTAGTGTTTTCTTAATATATGTTAATAATTTACACTACTAAACATAATATTCACATGGACCCTATTACTTGAATCTGCAAGATTAGATACCTTCTCCCTTCATTCAGATCTACCTGGAAGCCAAATTTATATTATAATTTTTCTTGCCAAAAAATGACCAAAAGTGACAGAAAATCCAAACCAACCTTGGTTTACACAAAATTTAAAAAAAATATGTATTTCTCTCTCATGTGAGTTGAAGCAGGGACTCCAGGGATGGAATGGTGCACCACTGTGTGAGGACACAGGCTTTTCTTTTACCTGGTTGTTGTGTTGAGTATCCCCCTTTCCCAGCATGCTCCTGGTTTAGAATTGCTGTTTTAGCACCTGCTATCATATCTACATTCCAACCAATAAAAAGGAAGAAAGACAAGTAATGGGCATGCATCCCTTTAATATTTTTTTTCTGAAAGTTGCACACACATTTAATTTATCTTCAATTGACCATAACTTAGTTATATGACCATTACTACTTGCAAGGACACTAGAAAATAAAAATTACATTCTGAGAAGCTATTAGTACAGCTACATTTTCAAGGACATGATGGTTTTTAGGGTACAATCATCATTATTTAAATCTTTTATAGATTATAGGTACATTGTCTAATGTCTACAATGGGGATGAACTAGTCAATTAGATTGGAGTACACTGGATCTTTGGTCAAGATTGCCTACATCTTACAGATTACTCAGATGGACACTGTCAATATGCATCCGTATTCAGAGCTTTTATGGATAACCAAACTTCCTTGATGAATATATTTTTACTATACACCAAGGCTTCTTTCTTTCTCTCTCTCTCTTTCTTTCTTTCTTTCTTTCTTTCTTTCTTTCTATCTTTCCCTCTTATGGTTAGTTAGCACATTCTTTACCTCACATAATTATTTTGTTGTTGTTTTATTGAGAACACTAAAGCTCTACTCTCATAGCAACTTTTGGATATATATCCAAAGACAATGAAACCATTATCTCAGGGTGCCTGGGGGGCTCAGCTAGTTAAGCATCTGACTTTGGCTCAGGTCATGATCTCACAGTTCATGTGTTCAAGCCCCACATTGGGATCTCTGCTGTTAGCACAGAGCCCACTTCAGATCCTCTGTCCTGCTCTCTATCTGCCCCTCCTCTGCTCATACACACACTCTCTCTCTCAAAAATAAATAAAATTAAAAAATATTATCTTGAAGAAATGTCTCAATTCTCATATTCACTGCAGCATTATCCATAATAGCCAAACCATGGAAACAACTTAATGGTCCATTGATGGATGAATGGACAAAGATATGATATATACACACATATATATATGATATATGATATAATATATATATGTGTGTATATATATATGTGTGTGTGTGTCTATATATATATATATATATATATATATATATGAATATATATATAATGGAATATTATTCAGCCATAAAAAAGACATCCTGACATTTGTGACAACACGACTGGATCTTACGGAGCTTATGCTAAGGGAAACAAGGTAGACAGAGATAAATGTGGTATGATTTCACTTATATGTAGAAGCTAAAAACAACAAACCAACAGACCAAGGTTTTTGTGGTTGCTTGATTTTATTTCCAAAATACGACTCATGAACCATCAATACCAGAATCACAAGTTGTACTTTTAGGGTCACATGGGTAACTCAATCAGTTAAGGGTCTGACGTCAGCTCAGGTCATGATCTCATGGTTTGTGAGTTCGAGCCCCACATCGGGCTCTGTATTGACAGCTCAGAGCCTGGAGCCTGCTTCGGATTCTGTGTCTCCCTCGCTCTCTGCCCCTCCCCCACTCACTCTCTGTCTCTCTCTCTCTAAAAAAAATTCAAAAAAAGAAAAAAAGAAAAGAAAACCAAGTTGTACATTTAATAATGAAGATTTTAGGGCTTTCCCTTTGGCTTATTGAGTTAACACTTAGCTTCCAAGCTTGATATTAATATTTTATTTACAGACTAAATTTTTACAGTAGTTTTATTTTCAATTTTGAGGCTAAATTTCATATACTTTTTACTCCAATCTGCATTTCTGTTGTTTGGCTGCCTGATAAGTAAGAGATATGAAATGATGTGATTGTGTGTTTAGGAAATTACTTATACACATGCATATGCACACATTCACATACAAGGGTCTTCACAGTGATAAAATTAACCTACAAACCACAATATTATGTGTATAACTTAGTGTTTGTTATTACTGGAAGAAAGTTAATAGTAAAAGGTAAATAGTGAAAGTACATTTCCTAATATCTTCAAAAATCAAATGTCTTAAATATTTCTAAGAATGCTAAATATGATTTAACACACACACACACACTCATTTATTTTCTTTTCTGAAACTTGCCTGACTCTCCTCTATAGACTGGGGAAAAGGATAAATGTGTACCTACTGAGAGAAAGATGTACCTAATGAGAGAGAAAGAAAAGAAAAAATGCCTACCTAGCATTGCATTAGGGAAAAACATTTGCCTAGGTATTGAGGCACATCACAAAAGAGTGAGATACGATTCTTTCATCCAAAGAGCCCACACTTTCAAGAGGAATACACGCTAGTAAATGAGCAAGTGTCGTATAAAGCAATAGGTGTCAAGGTCAAAAGAATCAGAATAGGATTTAGAAGTGAGTTGACACTGTAGATGGGGCTTCATGTTGGATGGGGGAAAAAGTAAAGAGCCCATTTTATGCAGAAAGAATAATCTAAACAAAAGCAGAGTGAAACGAATATAAGACAAGAAGAATTTTTAAGTGACTGGGGTCACTTACGAAGCAACTCATAAGGGGATGGAGGAGACTTGTGAAGATCAGATTAGAAATAAAAATTGAGATCAGATTTTAAAAGGTTTTGTATGTTTTCTTATGTAAGTTAGACTTTGAGTATTGAAAAGTTTGTAGCAGGATTCATTGAAGAAAATTTAATTTTGCTTTATTTTTTTTTAGAATAAATAATTCTGATAGTGGTATAGAATCATGATTTTAACAATGGAGAGGTATGAAAAGGGAGATGCACTATAAAGCTATAATGAATGTTAGAGCAGCTAGCTTGCATGGGTCTTTCCAAGACCATGCAAGGATTAGCAACATAAAATTTTATAAACTTTGGCAGATTTATCTCCAATAAGTTGAAACCACTGCCACTTCCCACACTGACTTTTATCCAATCTCTCTTTCACTGGGCAGATAGAGATGCAGTTTCCTTGGGCATTTTATACATTAGTTCAAATTCTTGGGAGATATGAAGAAATTTAGGTTACATTAACATCAGGACAGAATGTAGGGACAGCCAACCTGTGGCTGTGGTTAGGTTTTGTACTTAGAATTTAATCAGAGAAGTGGTGAGAAAAAAGTGAGAAATCCTGTTGGACATTTTTTTAGTCCCCCAGGGGCTTCCACAATCGTCTGCAATATTGTAATCTGAAAAGGATATTGTATTTTGCATACATCTGGATGAAAGCCAGTTATCATCATCACAAAGGAGCAAAAACAGTAGACTATACACCAGACCACTTTCCATATTCAAACAAAATAGTAATTAAAATAAGTCCTTTCAGATAATTTTGAGTGAGGTACTGGATAGGAGTCCTCAGGGAGTAAAGAGAAAGATCAAATAAATGGGTGCAATTTGGTTTGAAATAAGTGTTAACATGGCTTGTGTGACTTGTGTATGTACATTGACCCAGCTGCTCCAGAAGCTGATATCACGGGAAAGAAAAAACCACAGATGGGGAAATGCAGATGTGCTGCATTAGTTTTGTATTTTGGCATTTTACCACAACTTTAGTGGCTTAAGCACAAATCCAGTATCTGAGTTTCTGTGGGCCAGAAGTCTGGGCATAGTTGAAGCGGATTCCCTGCATAGTGTCTCACAAAGCTGCAATCAAGATGCTGGTCAGGGATGGAGTCTGCATGTAACTTGGACTGGGGCAGAATATTCTTCCCTGGCTCACACAATGTCGGTAGCATTCAGTTCCTTGTGGTTGTTAAGATTAATGGCAGCTTGCTTCCTCACAGCTGGAGAGAAAGAGAGAGAGAGAAACTCTAGCAAGACAGTGCTACTTTATGTAATCACGTACATGTTAGCACATCCATTACATCACCTTTGCTGCATTCTACTTGAAGTAAGACACTGGTTCTCAAAGTTATGAATACCAGGAAGCTGAAACAGGGGGTCTCCTTAAAGTTTGTTGGCCAGAGGCTCCTCCCCTCTCTGCGTAAGCTGAATTGTGAATGCATTCTACCGGGCAAATGACTCTAAGAAGAAGTGGGCCCAGTGAAAGAGGGTAGTATAATAATGAGTCAGTAATTTGGAATTGTAGCTAATTACAGGGTCAAAAGAATAAGACTGTTAAGAATTTAAAAGCAAGAATCCAAATTATGAAAACACAGAAACAGGCACAGTTTCTCTTTCAATTTCAGTCTCTGCCACACTGAATTAAATACCTTAGAAAATTTCACTAAATTTAATGATAAAGATTGTGAATATCTTTTGTTAATCTTTCTTACTTAGTAGGAATGAAAGATAAACATCTACTCTTCTGCAAATACTTGCTTTTCTCAATATATTAAATTGACTGACTATAAAAAACAATATAATGACTACTTAATGTGCATTTCTTTGTCACCAAATGCTGCTGGAGGATGCATAGAAAACATTGCAGTGAATAGGAAGAGTGAAGTGTTACGGTAAAGTACAGTACGAAAGATTTGCTATCTGGTTGCAGAATGTTCAGATATTGATAGAATATCTCAGTTTATGGTATTTTCTGGATTCACTTACTATAATAAAATATTCTAAGATTGCTTTTTAATTACCTATCCAGAGGAAAGAAGTACTGGAGAAGAATACAGGTAAAAACTTCTTTAACAAAATCAATGCTTGGGTAAAATCTATATATGGATAACCATTGATGAAGTGGTTCCTTTAACTTGAAACAAGAAGGTTATGGAATCTCTTCACAGAATGAGCACTAAACCACTATGTGAAAATTTTTCAATGAATTATTCATAACCTAGTTAATGCAGCAAAGTGCACAAAGTGCTGAAGAACATCATCACAGGGCATTCAGAAGATTGGACAAGCCTAACTACAAGTGTCATAGTTTACAAAAAAAAATCTGTTCCAAATCACTTGGCTTTTCTGGGATAAAGGAAAAGTAAAAAATATGCCACAAACATAATTTTGAAAGAATAAATGCATACATTTTACCTTGAATGGAAGAGTAACTGTCTTTTAGGAGAATTTTGTAGAGCATTTGGGGAACTGATGATTGGTAGACTTTCCATCAGCTTAAAGAGACCTCAGCAAGGTGTGATGTTTCAGCCTGCTCAAGGGCTGCCAGGATATCACCCTGAATTCACCCTGTTGTAAGTAAACATGAAAGAAACATGTAGGGATGTCTAATGTTGTTTCCAGTTATTTGCTCTTACAGGTATGCAAAAGATGAGGCCAGAATCTTTAGAACAGTTAGGAAGGGAGATGGAGGGAGGCAAAAATATCATTGCAGTTAAACTTAAAAAAAAAACAAAAAACTTATCTCTTCTCTGTCAGGAGCCGATGTGTCATTGGGATCCCCTGTGAGGCCACCAACAATTGTCCCTCAGACCATCAGTAGTCTGATCTGATGACCATCATCGTATTGCTAAGTTTCTGTATTTTTTACCTAAAGAATCTTGTATTATTTTCCTCTATTGTATTTCTCGATCAACCACACACTATTTTGATCCCCAAAATAACATGAATGTGTCATCCACAAAAAAATTTCGTAATGGTAAACTGCAGAAATAATTGGTAAAGAAATGTTCTAAAGTCTTTTAATTGTTTTGTGTAAAATATTTCAGTGAGGCTTAAACTCATCTGCTAAAATTATGAAAATGCAACACATTATAATTAGTTCTTAAGGACTGACATCATGGGAGATGGTAGTACAGGCTTAACTTCAAAAGTGTCCAAATAAAATTTTCCATAGTTGGTGAGTAAAATTTATAATGAATTATTACAACAAAGCCAATGAGGCACTTATTCTATTTGGATCAATATATTTTGATATCTTTCTCATGTACAACAGTTATTAAAACCAGGTATGATATAAAATAAATTTAGATTCAATTATTAGAATGATTGTATCAGAGTTTTCAGCTAAAATTAAACCACATAGAGGAGCCTGGGTGGTTAAGTGTCTGACTTTGGCTCAGGTCATGATCCCATGGCTTGTGAGTGCAAGCCTCACATGGGGCTTTGCACTAACAGTGTGAAGCCTGCTTGAGATTCTCTCTCCCTCTCTCTCTGCCCCTCCCTCACTTGCACTCTCTCTCTCTCTCAAAACAAATAAATAAGCTTTAAAAATATCAAAAAATTAAACAACATATTGATTACTGTGATTTTGACACTATGTAAAATGAAATAAATTTTAAGTATACTGCTTATTTCATCTACTTTTTCAATTAATTTATACTTAGCTTTGCAACATGGTAATAGTTCCATAATGGTACACAAATATAAATCATTTATATAGTAAAACCTTGGATTGAGAGTAACTCATTCTGTGTGTGTTCCACAAGGCAAACAAGCATTTCTTTTTTTTTTTTTAATGTTTATTCCTTTTTGAAAGACAGAGACAGAGCATGACTGGGGAGAGGCAGAGAGAGAGGGAGACACAGAATCTGAAGCAGGCTCTAGCTCTGAGCTGTCAGCCCAGAGCCTGATGTGGGGCTTGAACTCATGAACTATGAGATCATGACCTGAGCTGAGGTTGGATGCTTAACTGATTGAGCCACCCAGGCACTCCTGATAAGCAAACATTTCTAATGAATTTTAACTTGATAAATGAGTGACGTCCTGCAATAGGAGTAGTACCTGATGCTGAAGGTCACATGATCACAACTGAACCAATAGTTCTTGAAATTAGCTTTATATATATGAGTGCTTTGGATTACAAGCATGCTTCCAGAATGAATTTTGCTTGCAAATCAAGGTTTTACTGTATACACATATATATGTATATGCATATGTATATGGGGTATGTAGCTCATATATAAAAATAGTAATTATATAGTTGTATGATCTAAAGCATTTGGGAAAACTACTAGAACATTAGACTGGATACTGAAGTCAAATGGTAGTTCAGTCATATCAATAAGGAGGTCTTTTCATCAGAAATACATAAATACTGCGCTGATGGAAAGGAACTAATAATGATCAAGGTGTGGGGACAAATTTTAGAATAATTTCTCTAATGGATCTGATATGCAATAATGTAAATCTCAGTTATAACTCTAAGATTTTTAGCTTTTTGGTGCCATTAACTAATATGTAAATTATAGGAAGTGAGTCAGATGAAAAGTACTGAATATAGACAGTGTATTTAGAAATATGTTCAGTTCTGCTTTAATGGGACATATGCATTCCTAAAAATAACTACACTTCAAAAGCATGCACAAAACAATCACAGGCTTGGTAGGGAAAAAGTGGTTAAGGGTACAGCATTTAAAAATGTCATCAGAGACCCATTTATAAAAAAAGATAGAAAACTAATAAAAATAGTAGTAGTTACACATAAATGCCACAATACATATGGCACTTTATATTGAAAAACACCTAAATCTTTCTTGGGGCAGTGGGCGTTGGAACAATTGCCAGCTGTTCTGTGTGAATTACTGTAGAATGTTCAGAAACGTTATCAGTAATTGGAGGGGAGCTTGTAATACCAGATGTGAATGGTTATAGCTCATACGTGGTTAACTGAGATAATATTAAGCATTTGAGGTGTGTGTGGGTATGTGTATGTGTGTGTGTCTGCGTGCATGTGCACCTATGTGTGTTTTGTGTATTCCTAGTTGGCTTTGTTCATCTGAATGCAGTTCTCTATATTCATCGAACATTTATGTCACAGGAAATTGCGAATAAGTAAATACAAAGTCAAGCTATATTCAAATTATTTCTTATACATATCAATCACATTGAAAGAAGAATTTTGCAAAATAAACTGCATAAAAAATTGAATTTACGTAGTAGAGGTTTAGAAGTAAATGGTACTGGCACAAAAATAGACACATAGATCAATGAATAGACTAGAGAACCCAGATACGGACCCACAAATGCATGGCAAACTAATATTTGACAAAGCAGGAAAGAATAACAATGGGAAAAAGAAAAACAGTCTCTTCATCAAATGGTGTTAAGAAAACTGGACAGCAACATGCAGAAGAACAAACATGGATACTTTCTCACACAATATACAAAAATAAACTCAAAATGGATAAAAGACCTAAATGTGAGACAGGAAACCACCAAAACCCTAGAGAAGAAAGCAGCAATAGCCTCTCTGACATCAGTTAAAGAAGCAGCAACTTCTTATTTGACATGTCTCCAGAGCTAAGTAGCAAAATTAAACTACTGGAACCTCATCAAGATAAAAAGCTTCTGCATGGCGAAGGAACAATCAGAAAAACTAAAAGGCAACTCATGGAATGGGAGAAGATATTTGCAAATGACATCAAATAAAGGGTTAGTATCCAAAATCTATAAATAACTTACCAAACTCAACACCCCAAAACCAAATAATCCAGTGACAAAATGGGCAAAAGACATGAGTAGACATTTCCCCAAAGAAGACAACTAGATGGCTAACAGAGACACATGAAAAGATGCATAACATCACTCATCATCAGAGAAATACAAATCAAAACCACAATGAGATACCACCTCACACGTGTCAGAATGGCTAAAATTAACAACTCAGAAAAGAACAAATATTGATGAAGATGCAGAGAAAGGGAACAGTTTTGCACTGTTGGTGGAAATCCACACTGGTGCAGCCACTCTGCCGAATAGTATGGAGATTCCTCATAAAATTAAAACTGGAACTACCCTATGACACAGCAATTACTAGGTTTTATCCAAAGGTTATAAAATGCTGATTCTAAGGGGCACATGCATCCCAATGTTTATAGCAGCACTATCAATAATAGCCACATTATGGAAAGAGCCTAAATGTCCACTGACTGATGAATGGTAAAGAAGATGTGGTATATATATCATGGAATATTACTCAGCCATCAAAAAGAATGAGATCTTGCCATTTGCAATAATGTGGGTGGAAATAGAATGTATTACGCTAAATGAAGTAAGTCAGTCAGAAAAAGACAAATGATATATGATTTCACTCATATGTGGAATTTAAGAAACAGAACAGATGAACATAGGGGAAGGAAAGGAAAAATAAAATAAAAATAGAGAGGGAGGTGAACCATAAGAGACTCTCAAAGACAGAGAACAAACTGAGTGTTGCTGGAAGATGGTGTGTTGGGGGGAAATGGGATAAATGGGTGATGGGCATTAAAGAGGGCACTTGTTGGGATGAGCACTGAGTGTTATATGGAAGTGATGAATCACTAAATTCTACTCCTGAAACCATTACTACACTGTATGTTAACTAACTTGAATTTAAACAAAGTTAAACAAAAGAAGTAAATGAGATCATCCAATGAAGATATTTAAAATTTAACAAAGCCATAATTTAAACTGGAGTTATTGCCATGCACATCTAAACAATTATTTTTCTATTAAATTAAATTCATCTAACAAATACAAAAGTGGGAATTACAGGAGATTGAAACAGACATGAAGTTCTATTGTTCCTGGGACAATATACTATATTGCTTTGGTGAAAAGTGTTTGGAATCAGAGAGACTTGAATTCCAAATAATTAGCTTTGCCACTTACCTTGGCAACCAGAAGATTGTTTAAACTCACCAATGGCTCTGGTTTTCCTGTATGCAAGATGGGAATTTGAATATTACCTTGTGAGTATAAAATAAGGCATGGTACACTTAGCATTGTAGGAGGCACTGTCCATTACATTCCCATCCCTCATGCTTCCATTTCAATACACCTGCATCTTTCGTCCACCCTCACAGCAGGTCAGAGGTGCTGGGAATTATGTCCCTGGTGAGAAGCCAGAACCAGTGACATACTGGAGCAGATGTATAAAAATTTCAGTGTTCTCACCTCTCAGTTGGGATAATTCTAAGTATTACATCCCACACTGACTCCCAGACATTTCCTGGAAGATTAGGCTTCAGGTTACCCCAGTAGATACTGGCTTGATAAACTGCCTTCTTTTCCCCACTGCCCTACCAGCATTTCTTTCCAAATAAACATCTGAATCCTGACTCAGGGACTATTTTAGTGAAACCTAAAATAAGATTTTAATGACCAAGTGATCCTAATCATTTTTGTTCTTAGATTGCTATTATTAGCAATAGTTATTTTATCTATTGATTTATTAATTGTATTTACAAGTCATCAGGTTGGCTTTTAAACCCCATTAGTGTTCTATATTCATGCTAATCTTTTTATATCTCCTTACCTGTTTTATATAGAAATGAAATCACTACTTTTTGTTTAGATCATCCCTCAAGTTATATGCCCATCATAAAATCTTTAGTAATGTTAGTCTTCTTCTACTCTTCATAACATACTGCACTGAATCTTATTTCCTCCAGCTCAACTATACTTCTTTCTCACTTTTCAGATTAGAAACTGTATTCTTTCATATTTCTTTAAGTGTGAAACTCGGACTACAGTTCAATAAGAACTTTCTTGATTGAGTAAGACAAATATTTAAAGATAATTTCAGGGTATTCAACACATGCATAGTTATGTGGCTCAATGTTCTATACTCAGGATTCTAGAAAGATGGTTTGAGTGCTTGAGCAGGTCTTGCACCTGAGTGCAGATATAGCCTTGTGGGAATCAATGCCTCCACCTGCTACCTTAGGTGACTCACGTAGTGCAAATCTCCTTCCATCAAATATGCCAGGGGTGTGTCACCCCAGCAATAACAGAAAAAGCTGAGGACACCTGGGTGTTTAAGTTACACAGACTATCTGCCCTAAAACAGACACAGGGTGCTTTGAAGACAATTCCCTAGGAGATTACTGGATTTCCCCAGAAGAAATGTAAGTAAAATTCAACCTATTAGGCATTCTTTAATAAATAATGAAAACTATGTAGCAGTCCATGGTATCTGTGTATTTTGTTTTATTGTGTCTTCCAAGGCATGCGCAGAGAATTGTTTACATAGTCACACCATAGTTTTACTAGATGCTTGTCGGTTTTGCTCCTTTCTTCTTTACACCTAATTTAATTTTTTCTATTTTAGCGGTTTTTACATACGTGTTATAATCATGCCCACTGAAGTCTCTTTTTGAAGCATGCTATATAAAAGTTGGAAAGAGAGGAATAAAGTAGATAGAAAAAAGAGAAAAGGAGCAACTAGTCAGTTTACTATTTTTAGATTTTCTCTCAGGTCTTAGGAATCTTTGTATGTAAAACATGGTCTTTCTCTTTAAAAATTGAAACAAGGGGCATCTGGGTGGCTCAGTCAGTTAAGAGTCTGACTTCGGCTCAGGTCATGATCTCACAGTTCCATGAGTTTGAGCCTCACATCGGGCTGTGTGCTGAGAGCTTCAGAGCCTGGAGCCTGCTTCAGATTCTGTGTCTACCTCTCTCTCTGCCCTGCCCCCACTTGCACACTCTCTCTCTTTTCTCTCTCTCTCAAAAAATAAACATTAAAAAAGTTTTTTTTTAATTGAAATGAAAATTTTATAACTTTTAAATTGACAATATCAATAGGTGGTATTTTTAAACTTAAACCTTTATGTACATTGTACATTATATATATATGTGTGTATATATATATGTGTGTGTGTGTGTGTGTGTGTGTGTCTTTATATGTGTGTTTGCGTGTGTGTGTGTGTGTGTGTGTGTGTGTATACACAAAACCAGAGAGGAAATGGTTACACACACAAAATTAGAAAGGAAAGGGTTTATTTACCACCTTTTCCAATGCTAACTAGCTCATGTCAAGAATCTGGGTGAACTAGTTTAGGTGATATTTCTATTGTTTGGACCAGTCACTGTGCTATGGGACAGAAAAAATATCATGAGACTGTTGTCCATTGTTGGAACACAGGCTAAATTAGTCTTTTGGAAATTAGAAAGGGGTGTTATAAAACAAGGTGAGAATTATCTCAAGAAAAAAATTAGAGAAAGAAGTACCATGCAGACAAAAACAATGGATCAAGACCTGGAATTTTTTATTTTTATTTTTTTGTAGAGGGGAAGATAGTAAGTATTTTAGGCTTTGTAGGCCATAAGATCTCTATTTTAACTATTCATCTTTGACTCGAGCGTAAAATATGTAAACGAGTAGAATTTATCTTCCAACAACACTTTATTTATGAAAACAGGTTATTACCTAAATTTGGCCAACTGGCTATAGTTTCTCACAGACATAGGTCTTTGTAATCTGTACATAAACACAATATGGCAAGAGAAGTGCTAGAGTTTATTCTAAACAGAATACTCCAAAGGTAAAAAGAACAAAATCAAATCTTAGTGAGTGAAGAGAGTGCTACAGTGAGAGTAAACTTTGTGTTTAATGAAAAAGTAAATGGGGTGTTTCCGGACAAATAAATGGAAAGAGCTATTCCAAGCAGAAAAAAAAGTCTGAAAAGATACAAAGTCATGAAAGAATACCAACATATTTGTGAAACAGGAAATGCTTTATGGTAGAAAAAATATACTGGGATTGTAGTTTGGACAGTTGTGACTGGAGGGAAGTTGTGGCCGGATTGTCATGGCATTTTACTCCGCCAGGGTAATAAGACTAAAATCATCTTTTGGCCAAAAGAGAACTGGCGGAAATGACTAGTATTTTGAAATTTTCCTCCCATTTTATGAGTAGAAATACAATCAAATCACATTTATTACTCAAATTATATTGCTGAGAGTCCTCAAATTGCTTGACCATCAGAAAACCGGGAACTCAAAAGCCTACTCCCATATTTCACATTTAATTCCAGAGTTTAAGGCTTTTCTTTTGTGTCATGAGCTCTGTTGTCAACCTCAGATTATAACATAAGCTCTGTATAGAAAATAGTGAATGTATAAAATAAAACTGAAATAAACTTTGTCAAAGGAGATAAAACCAATATCCTTGTCTATCATGAAGCATATATCAGACTTCAATCATTTAAAAAATCCTTTGTTTTAAATAATTTTTAAAAATATAAAAGTATTTTTGCATAAAAACTCTTTCTAATAAGTGGACTTTCAATGTGCAAAGGCTACTGAATATATAGCATAGCTATTTGCCGAACAATATTTTGGACATAATGAAAAACGTGCTCTGTAGAACCAACAGTAAGGATACAAGCCTATCAGACACAAAGTGATGTTGGAGTAACAAATAACAGTAGAAGGTCCAAAAGTGAATGGTGTGTTATGGATTACAAGTCCTAGGGAAATGAGTGTTGCCAGCTAAAGTATTAAATGTTTTGAAAATATGTCATCCTTGTCAGGTATGTCAGGTATATATTTATTCATTAAAGAAATGAATACTTAACAATGTGACTGGAGTTTTTTGAGGCACCGCATTTAGGAATTCCGTGGTAAACAAGAAAGAAGGGTTCCTTTTCATCTTGGTGTTTACAATCTATTGTGGACACAGTTGCTAAACAGGTAAACATACACTATAATTTCAGAAAATAATACGAGCTTTAAAGGAAACAGAGAAATGAAAGTCTGTGCTGAAGGCAAGTTTTCATTGACTATTCCAGAAAGGAGTCTCTGCACAGACTATGTTCAAAGGAGACAGACACTAGGGGAACAAATATTTCAGATAGTGGAGAAACAAGATCATAGCATCTCAGATAAAGGGACCTTCTCGTGTAATAAAAATTTCGGGTCATCTTTGTCATTCATTCCCACAAGGAAATTTCTACATCCTTGAAATTTCTCATGTTAGCGGTGTTATTCATGGTGAATCCCTGAGCTTATGATAATGAGATAACTCAGGTGGAGTCTAACCACTCCAGAGAAACAAGCCATGTGATTAAAGGATTGGAGCTTTGACCCAGATGATATGAGACTTACTGGAAAAGGAGGAGAACTGGAAGTTGAACTTAATCACTAGCCAGTGAGTCAATCAGGCCTATGTAACAAAACTCCAATAAACACTCAATGAAAACAACAATGCTAGAGTGAGGCTTCCTGGTTGGTGATGCACACAGAGATGTGCCAGAAGAATGATGATCCTTAGGGCAGGGAAGCTCCATGTTTGACCCTCGCCCTTCCTCACTCTATGTGTCTCATCATTTGGCTCATCTTGATTTGCATCCTTTATAATGAAATTGCATTTATAATTACAGTGCTTTCCTGAGTTCGTGGAGTCATTCTAGCAAATTATCAAACCTGGGGGGACAAATGGGAACCACTGGATTTGTAGCCAATCACTCAGTTGTGTTGTGCAGGTGGCTGGTGAACCCTAGAGCTTGCAGTTGGTGTCCGAAGTGAAGGGAGTCTTGTGGAGTTTGAAATCTCCACCTGAGAGGTCCACACTAACCCCAGGTAGTTAGCATCTGAATTACATTGCAGAATTTAAGATGAAGGAGGAATGGAAAGAAGCCAAATTTCTGTTTGGAAAACAGCAAGAGAGAAAGAGATAAGCATAGGCCAAATCCTGGGGCGGAGGTACAAAATAGGAAGTTTGTATGTTTTATCTGAGTGCAGTGGAAGCTTGTAAAATATTTTCAGCAGATGAGTATTGGAAATAGAATTATGGCTAAACATTACGCTGGATGCTACGTGGAAAATTGGGAGACTGGGTGGAGACTACAGTGATCCTGGTGAAGTTAATCCAGACATGGTCACAGTGGAAATAAAGATATTTTGATTTATTTTGATGTTAGAGCATCCAGGGCTTGCAGCTGCATTGCATATGGAGGAGAGGGATTGAGAAAAACCAAGGAATTATTCTTAGCTATTGGCTTTCAAGTAGCAATTACTCAGATGAAGAATGATGGGGGAGGAACTGATCTATTAAGAGGGATGGGGAGAATTGTGTGTATCTTAATTGCTTATGGTAGCAGAATAATGACTCCTCCAAAGATGTCCACATCCTAATCCCTGACACCTATATATATTTTACTTGATATAGTAGAGGGAAATTAAGTTTGTAAATGACATTAAAGTTGCTAATCAGCTGGCCTTGAAAATAGGGAGATTAGCCTATATTAACTGGATGGGCCAGTGTAATTACAAGTTGCTTTAAAAATAAGAGAAGGAGGCAGAAGAGAAAGAACTAGGAAGACAGCAGAATGAGAAGGCCTCAGCCCTTTGATACTGATTTTGAAAACGGAGGAAGGGGTCCATAAATCAAGGAATGCAGGTGGCTTCTAAAAGCTGGAAAAGACAAGCCAGTGGATTCTTTCATGGCACCTCCAGAAAGGAACTCCGTCCTTCTGACACCTTGATTTTAGCCTCAGGGACTAAATACAGTTCTGATACAGTTCTAATCTCCAGAAATGTATTATAATAAACTTGTGTGGTTTGAAGCCAGCAAATTTGTGGTAATTTGTTACAACAGCAATGAAAAACTAATACACCTATTAATCATCCAGGTGGAGGGTTTTAGAAAGAAGGTAGTTTATAAATCTTTAGTTCAGAGAAGAGGTTGGATATAGAGATGTAGGTATAAAGGTCAAGGACACATTAACGAAGGGCAGATAAACAAAGAAGAGGCCAGATTAAATCATAAATGTGTTGTAATAGAATTTGCATTGTGGATGCAGAATATTAAACAATTACTTTGGAGTACAATGGATAAATTACCTGGGTGGGTGTCAAGGGATATGTGTAAAACCTGATTTAATTCCTGACCTATCTTTTATATTGTGAATAATTTTGTTTAAAAGCATTAAAAACTGTACTTATACATATTTTATATTTTTCATTTAGCATATTTTTAACATTTCAAAACCTAGTATTAAAAAATTAATGTATGTACAAGACACAAAGGAAATTTTTTAAAGATTCAGTCTGTAGTAGGAAGATTAGAAGGGTTTTTGTTTGTTTTCTTTCTCCTCTTCCATATAATTTTATGCTTCTTGACAACTCCTGAGGAAATTCCAAGATAGCACTGATTAAGTGTAAGAATAAGCGATGTTCTCTTTGCCACACAATAACTACTGTCTCTCAAAGGATCACAAAATGAATATTAATCAATCTTTTTACCAGTTCTAGACTCTGCCATGCCAATTGCTTTGAGAAATAATAAAAGTTATTCCACATAAATTGTAAGCAATTAGAGTTCGTTTCCCTTTGTTTAACACATATATATCAGGTTATCCTAGAGTGACATTATATTTAGCTAGTCAAATTGTTTAATGACTTGTAGTTCGAGTGTTATTTCCCCTGGCATCAGTAGTATTTCTTTAAGAAAATAATAAATTCTGTGGAAGCTATCTTATTCTCTCCAGCTGAAAAGACTTTGCTATTTATCATGAGTAGAAAAGGGCTGTTTTTTTTTTTTCTTGAAAAAGTAAATGAAAGTGAAGTTAAAAAAAAATTCCTGGAGTATACATCTTGAGAAAGCTGCTTCATGAGAAAAAAAGCGACCTGTGAGGAGAAGCTGGCCTTTACAGTCAGGTGATGGCTTTCACTGGCATCAGTTAAATTTAAAGACACCATGAAATTGTGTGACATTGCATTGAAAAGCTTTTAGACCTCTCTTTGGATACCAAATGCAGGTTTCATGTAACTTTTATCTCTGGAAGCTAGTGGAGAGGAGAGCAGTGAGGTTTGTACTTTAGAGCACACTGAGTTACTGTTACAGAATCCAAATGAAGTGACACAAGAATTGGTTACAGCTTATTTTCTATTGTAGTTTTTAAACTGTAGTGTTTTAAAGATTGGTGTTTCTTTATACTAAGAATTGGCTGCTATATAGATACTTTACTCAGACTCAGTTGCATTGTTTATGTTCTATAAGTTTTGTTTTGTTTTGTTTTTAAGTTCCCAATTAAAGTCCTTTCAGCATTTGCAAAATATCTTGCAACGTTCAACCATGAGAGATTTGGCCAAAACATCAGTGTAATGCTGATAACACTTGTTTGTAATAAGAGATCTGTCTTGATGAAAAATGAACTCTCATTGTGCTTTGTTCTTGGTTCTGGGATGTCTTCAGGCATTGGAAAAGTAAGCCACACTTCTCACTTTCTTGAAGAAGTAAGGAGTTTTCCTTTACTTCTCTTCTGGGCAGAGGGCATACATTGTTTTATTTTTATTTGATGATAATATGAAATTTGAAGTACATACTTAAAGCATATAATTTGAAAGCTTGGATATATGTATATATTTCTTGACCCGTCACCACAATCAAGATGATGAGCATATCTATTATTACCCCAAGTTTCCTCATGCATCTTTGCAATGCCTCCCTCCTGCCCCTCTACCCCATCCCCAGACAGCTACCGATCTGCTTTGTCAAAGTAGGTGTCTTTGCATAATTTCAAATTTTATATAAAAGAAATCTTGCAGCATATATGCTTTATTTTAGTCTCATGTTTTCACTCAAAACAGTTATTTTGAGATCCATTATGTTGTAGCATGAGTCAATAGTTAAATTATTTTTACTGCCATGTAGCATTCTTTTACGGAAGCACGACAATTTGTGTGTTTATTTACATGCTGATGGATATTATAAATAAGGTTATTCTGTGATTATAACTTGCATTTTCCCAGTGTTAATGATGTCAAACAAGTTTTCAAAGGTCATGGTCATTTATCTTCTAAGGTTTGTTGGTCATTTATCTTCTTTGGGATGTGTCCAAATCTTTTGCCCATTAAAAAAAATGAATTGTATGATTTATGATAAGTTTCATTAAGAGTTTGAATTTTTAGAGTTTTTTTCTAAAGAACATATTCTGGACACAAGCCTTTATGAGACACATCATGTGAAAATATTTTCTCCCAGGCTGTGTCCTGTCTTTTCATTCAGCCATGAGGGGAAAAGAAAGTGTCAAATATATTTTTATTGTTTGACCAAGAAATTATACAAGTATCTATGCTTCACAGAAATACTCAGGAATCAGTTACAGCATTATCACATCAAACAACAATTACAATTACAGAATTTGGATAGTTAGAAGCCATAAGCTGTGTAACAATGCAGCATACTTTAATCTCTGAAATTCAGGTATCTTAAAAGATACCCTTCCAAAGAAAATTTTGCAATAACAGAAAATAGAACAGGATTGTACCTTTTTTATACAAGCCTACATATTTGATAAGAAATAAGACTAGTATTTTGGGAATGTTCTCAATACTTTAGCAGCTCTAACAATGAATTTGAATTGTATTTGCACCTGTGTAGTTGTGAGAAACAAGACATTATTTTTTTGAGATTAGTTTTCATTATCATCATTCTCAAGGCTAAGCAGTGTAATTCTACAGTTAACACCAAAGAAAGTAGGTCTAAAACACTTAAACTTACAGTGTAGGAAAATAAAATGGCAGAAAAGATTGTATTGCCAAATGGAAGATAGGGCATTTAATGTCTGGCTTCTATATCAGGAATAATTTGTGTGAAAGAAACAGAAACATATCCAAATGAGCCTAAGTAAAATATTATAAGTAAACTGAGACATATTTTGGAAATTATGGGCAAAACCATAGCAAGGCCTTATAAGAAACAGTAAGTGTACATCTCTAGAAAAATTAATGTATCTATTTCTTCTTTTCTCTTACTCACTAGGGTCAAATGATCTATTTCCTATCTCAGTTGAACATTGCTCAAACATTTCTTGTTTCTGCTAACAAACTACCTCCTCATGATTTGACCAATATGGCCCCAATATTGTGACTCTGATACAGCAACCTTAGTACCTGGGTCAGCATATCTTATAGGACTTGATCTCCTATATAACCAAAACAAGTCTCTCCATATCCCAACTCCAATTTCCTGAGAGTGAGTGATTATATCTTTGGTCGGAACTTAGCAACCATCTATCTTGATGCTATTAATGAAAAACAAGGGAGAAGTTTGTGTTGGAGGGAATTTGGACGTGCTGTTCTGTCTGGTATTGTGAGAGCTGACTATAGATAGATGAGATAGGAGTTTTCTTCAGATCAGTGACAAGTTCAATATAAGACTCCAACAATGACTGACTACAGTCTACAGTCTACAGTCTACTACTACTGACTACAATGACTACTACAATGAGTAGTGCCTGAAATTTTCAAATGTACTGAAGTATTCTCCCAGATTGAATTAACAAAAATTATTTACATTTTTGTTATTTTCCATTCTCTTAATCCTTTTCTACCTCTCAGTAACAACTTCAACTGGGATGGGAAGGAACATGTTATATAAAAGGGTTGCCTTTTGCAAAAATCAAAGAAAGCTGAACTGGGAAGAAAAGCATAACAGTCAGAAGAACATCATGAGTGACCTTGTACATCAGCTTGCTATATCATGCTAATTGGCTACACTTATATCAAAAAATTAATATAATCACAACATCTTTGCATTTCCTAATTTTCTCTTATTATTTTTTAAAGTTTATTTATTTATTTTGAGAGAGAGAGAGCATGAGCAGAGAAGGGGCAGAGAGAGAACAGAACCTTGAAATTATGACCTGAGCAGAAATCAAGAATTAGATGCTTAACAGACTGAGCCACCCAGGCACCCCTTTATTAAAAAAAATATATATGTATATATCTCCAAATGTTTTCCATTTTCTACTGCACACTAGTATTTCTTCATCACATCTGTCAAGAAATTAAAAAAAAAACTATGTATAAAGGAACAAATTAAATGGGATTGAACAGTATTTTCTTGTATTTATTTATTTATGTTTATTTAAAGGTGAAAAAATATTTTATGAAAGCAGAAAAAATGCCTTGTTAAGTGAAAATGTCACTTTTTCATATTCTGTACTTTTCATTGAAATGTAAAGCTTTCAGAAAAACAATTAAAGTAGAATAAGGAAGATACATACTGATCAGTGTCAGGAAACAAAGATATTTTTGATACATACATTGTTAGCAATCTATAGCACTTCAAGTGAATATAGAAATTAATTGTCAACCATTTACAGATAAGAGAGTAAGTGCACATTAATTCATGAGAGTAGCTATAGTCTATTTCTATTATTGTTATATTTTTGGCAGTTTTACTTTCTTGAAAGTGCCTTTCTAGTTTCATTGTTTCCTATAATCTTATTTCTTTATATTGCAAACATAACCTTATTTTTAACAGTGGAAACATTTAGAACAGATTTCAGGTAAGCGTGGATTAAATAAGCAATTCATATTTTATAAAGCATTGCTTCTTTCTGTTGCCTTTTTATGCTTTAAAATAAAGAAAAGTGTTATGTACAGTAATAAAAATATCAGAAAATTCTTATTACTATTATTGTACTACTAGATATGGCATAAAAATCTTTCAAGTTACTGACTCAAAAAATTGAATTATCCAAATTATATATCTTAATAATTTTATTCAGAATAAATTTATCAAATCTCATGATTTTTCAAATGCCACAAAGAGTACAAGTTGGTTACTAATTGAGTAATAAGATTACAATAGTCTATCATTTAAAAATTTTTACAAATCGGGGCACCTGTTTGGTTCAGTTGGTTGAGCATCCGGCTCCGGCTCAGGTCATGATCTCATGGTTTGTGAGTTTGAGCCCGTGTCGGGCTCTGTGCTGACAACTCAGAGCCTGGAGCCTGCTTCGGATTCTGTGTCTCCCTCTCTCTCTCTGCCCCTCCCCCACTTGTGCTCTGTCTCTCTGTCTTTCAAAAATAAATAAATGTAAAAAAAATTTAAAAATTTTTACAAATAATAAAACTGGCAGCATGGTATGGTTAATTGTCTCTGCATTAAAAGCTTGATCTGTGTTCAATATTTTTCTTCATCAATTTCTTGCTCCCATGACTCTGAACAAAAAACACTTTAGATCTTGAAATCTCAGTTTGTTTATCTATAATTTAGGATTAACCATATTTCCTCACTTCAAATCTATTGTCTGATATTGGGATCAAGAATACATAACTCACAAAATCAATTTGTCAGCTTATAGAGTATTAAGTGTTGCAAGGTTATTATCTTTCTATAATGAACTGAATCATGAATTGTTGTTATCTCTTTTACTGTTAATTGAGTTTATTTACTTACATCAGTTTGACTAGAAATTGCCAGGTCTTATGGAATAGATCAAAACTTGAAGAAATATGTAAGAGTGAGTTCAAAGAAATATTACTTAGGTCTCAAATTATGTGTCAAAACTTACCAGGTATGTTAAAAAGAAACTGACATTACATGAAAATAAAACCAAAATAAAAACGTAAAAAAAATTCAAATATCAATCAAGCTTCAGATATTCCTCAAACCACCTATTCATATAGATATTGTGAATGAAGTGATACTATGTGCACAAATGTATAAAATCGCTTTCAGTATTAAAGAAAACTGCATGTTTTTCATAGGAATGTAAAAAAAAACAAGACTGTTTTCTCTTACCGAGTTGTCAATCCCAAAAATATTAAAGTGAGACAATATAAGGGAGACATACATATTTTAAATATTATAAAACAATGGTCGCATCTTCTACTTTGGCCAAGATGGAATAAGAATACGCTGCTGCCTAAAAACAAAACCAAACAAAAACTAGACAAAATATTTGAAACAACAGCACTCAAGACATTGGGCCTAAAGAAATGGCAGACAAGGGATGGGAAAATAAAGAGGTGGTCCGCTTTCGAGGCCACAGCACAGGAAGTCCAGACAGAGTCTGGCAGTCTCTCCGAATAAAAGTGGTAGAGCTAGAAGTCTTGGGAAGCCCAGGGAGCTACGCTTTCTAGGACAGAGTAATACAGAAAAGAGAACTGCCCAGAGAAAGAAGTTCAAATATATTCAGAAAAACCACCTTGATTACTGATCAGAGCATGAAGTAAAGACACAACCTGGTGCCAGAGAAAGAACCACTCTAAGTGAATGGAGATAACAGGACTTGCCATTTAAAGAACTGTAATAACGCCTGTTCTCAACAACCAAATAGAAAACTTTTTAATTTATAATGGGGGGGGGGCAGTGGCTTGCTGCAAAAGTGGGAGAAAAATGAACTCTAGACTAAACACAGCTCTAGAACTGCCTAACAAAGTTTAAGAGCGAGATTCAAAAGGATTAACCATGTCCCAGAATGAAGTTCAAGAATACCGTGATATAAAAATATCCTGTAACCATTAGGTAAAACTCACAGTGTGTAATACTCAAACAATTACTGGGTATGCAACATGGAGGAAAATAGAAACTCTAATAAAAAAATCAAAATTGACCCAGAAATTCCACAAATGATAGAAATTAAAAGTTAAATAGTAAAAAAAGGACCTTAAATTAGCAATGATGATAACATACCTTATGTGGACCTTGGTTAATGTGTTATCTGATAGGTACACATCCTAGAAAATTACTAATTTTCTCTTTGTTATTAATAGCATGTTGATGTATATTATGATGTATATTAAATATGTTTTTAATTATGGATAAATGTCATAATTTTAACATTCAAAATGAAAAATCATATTTCCAAAGCCTTGATGTTTATTTGACTTCTAAATGTAGTTAGTTATTCATGCTTATGTGGGCTTAGGGTTTAGGCTTCCTCTGAATCCCATCTCTTTCTGTTTACTGTTCCTTGGAGTTAAGAAAAATAACATAATCTCTCTGAGATACTTTACCAATAATGGTATTGGTAAATTGGTAATAATTCTATTGGTAAATTACCAATAATTACCAAATTACCAATAATTCTATTGGTAAATTCTATTCCCCAATAAAGGGGAAATCACAATACTTAGTCCTAAAGAGAAAATATAAAAATGCCTAACACATAATAGATACTCATTAAACAACAGCTTTTAGGGATGGTGATGATGAAGAACAGAACTGAATATGAGTACTTGAAGAAATGGAACTTGAAAATTTTAAATAGTCATTGTGTCCAAACAGAAGCCATGTGTCCTTTTTCTGATAGGCTGTGTATGTGTGTGTGTGTGTGTGTGTGTGTGTGTGTGTGTGTATAATATATTATACTGTCCTTTCAGTTCTAGTTTTACAGTGCAGACCGTTGGATGAATGTCTTAACATGGAGATTTTACTATTTGACCCTGTGTTGGAAAGGAGTACTGTATATCTTAAGACTCTTTAAAATTTGCTCTTTGGTCCACTGTTAGGAAATTCAATGATATATGAGTTAAAACACTATAATCTATAAAGCATTATATAAATATAATCAGCTTTAACAGTACTTATTACCAATTTTAATTCCAATGAAAACAACTAAATAAATCAAATTTTGTTTTACTGTGAAGCTTCATGACTCAACAAACCAAGAAGCTACCTGATGAGAAAGCGCTACATTAAAACACAATTGGTTTCTTTCCCACTCAATGTGCCATTAGATCAATACAGTCAGAATTTACAGGTGGGTATTAAGACCCCCAAATTTGAGAGGAAATAGAAGTTAAATAGTAAATAAAATATTTCACTAACATTAATCTCACAGTCACATTGATACTTTCTAAAAATAATTAGGATCAATGAATAAATTGCACTAATGTGACCTAGGAATGGATTTTATTATTTTGTTTGGAAAGTTTCCTTCCTTTTATTGTGCAAGGGTTTACCAATTCATTAAAGGATTAAATGAAACATTATCTTTAGCTATCTCTATAGCTATCTTGACCTCATCAGATTATGTGAGTGAATATTTTGGCCTTTACATTAGGTAAACCTGAATTTTATACAATTTATTGCATATTTTGGAGCACTGGTAATATAAGACTTTTGGCAGGTAGAATATATTTAATTCAGAAGATAGATTATGGAGACACAATCATTTCTTACAATGTTTACCTAAAAGCATCTGCTGAATAAAAAAGACCGGTTTCCTCACATAGACATAATTTTATCAAATTATTGATTATAATTTGATTTTATATGACTAGGTTAATTCATACAATATAGATATTTAGTCAACCAGTATAGTCATTTATACTATAAAGATCTTAAGTATTCACACTTTGGAATCAATGTCATTTGCCTAAGAGTTCAATAACTGACTCAAAATTTCCAATTTTGTTTGTATGTATATTTTAATAATGCCTTAAGCAATTTCCCTATAATCAAATATTCATACTTGATTTCAAATTTGTAAATATTTAATAAATATACTAATAAATATATTAATAAATCACTCTAATATAAATAACAGATCTAATAACTAACAAATTCAATTTGCTACCAAAGGATGTAATCCTATGGGAAGTTCTACAGGAAGTTTGATTTGAGTTGAAGGGTTTATAGTGCACTGAAAGATTATAACTGGCATAGCAGAGAGTAGGGTAGATTATTTGGCAGTGTGGTTTAAAGACAGTCTCTGGTAAAATAAAGGATTACTGCTTACTGTTATTCCTTTTGGAAGGTTTATAATACTTATCTTATTGTATATATGGTGTATTATTCTGAAGTCAACTGTAAGGTAAGTGAATTTTTATTTAACCAGAAAAACTAGTTTATTCTGATATAAACTAAAAATTCCTTTCTGTGGTAAAACCACATCAAGTTATTATAAAGATGCATTAAGTTTCAGAACACAGAAGGTATCAGTAGAAATATATAGGTATGCATTTGTATAAAAAGGCTCATATTTTAGAATGAGAAATTTTTCAAAGTTTCTATGGGCTCGCTCATATATATTTAAATATGCAATTAAAATAAACATAAATTCTGATCATTTTATAACACTAAGTGTGTACTATACTAGTTTCCTTGGGTGCCCTAATGGATCACACAAACTGTGTGGCTTCAAACAACAGAAATGCGTTCTCTCATAATTCTGGAGGCTAGAAGCTCTAAATGAAGATTTTGGCAGAGCCAAAATCTCTAGGGGAGACTTTGTTGACTCTTTTAACTTCTAGAAATTTCTGTCAATTCTTGGCATTCATTGGCTTATAGGCGCATCATTCCTCCATGGTCATATGGTGTTACCCATGTATGTCTGTGCCTCTGTGTCCAAATTTCTCTCTTATATGGTTCCAGGTAGTTCCAGGTGGAAATGACACAGATTTTTAGGGGAGACCATTCAAGCCAGTACATTTACATACCGACATCCAAATTATAATGCTAATATGAAAGATCAGTCTTCCAGGATTCTGCTGATTTTATTGATTGATGGTCTTATGTGAGTTTGTAGGGTTTTCTCAGGTCAGAGATAACATTTATTATATGCTCCTTCCACCTTGACGATGCACACGGGATCAGAGTCTGGATTCCATAGCCGGCCTGTGGCTTCAGTTACCCTAAAATGCTCTGGGGCACAGAAAAAAAAAAGCCAAGGTTTAAAGACCAGCTAGAATATAATGTATCCAGCTCTGGGACTCTGCCAAATGGTGGGGTTGCTGCTGGATACTATTATATGTTCAGCAGTGATGAGCATATCAACAGGATGGGGAAAAAACATGCAAGAATATAAGAACAAAGAGGAGAAGGTTAACATATCGAAACTTGCATAATTGTGTTAGCAACCTAATAAACTAGCATCTTGGAATCTTGGGAAAAAATAAGGCAAATTAATGGAACTATATTTCATTGTCCTTTCTAATCTTGGAAACTGATTACAATAACAAAAGAGAATTTTTTTCAAGTTTAAAGTAAGAAATTGTGAGGTGC
This sequence comes from Panthera uncia, assembly GCF_023721935.1. Lineage (NCBI taxonomy): Eukaryota > Metazoa > Chordata > Mammalia > Carnivora > Felidae > Panthera > Panthera uncia. The sequence goes on along the minus strand of NC_064811.1, from coordinate 96,888,001 downwards.
TTCTAAATTACATAAACATAATATATAATTTAGATAACCTACCATTTAAATACTCTTTTCCCTAAAGTTAGCATTTTAAAGGTCACTTCATCAAAATGGGACTGGTCAGACTTTAAAATATACATTGCACAGTGTCACTGACCTGAGATATTTCATATTCATGAGCTTATTGGAAGATGCTTGTTGTAATTAGTGTTTTAAAGACAGAATTACTCCTGTCAATTATATGTCAGCTATAACACATGCAGCTCTGAGATAGCTGGATGAAAGTTATTTATAAGCCTTGTAAAATACAGAAATAAAATCACTTCATATCTGAGTGATTGGTATATGCCACTGGCAGATTTTTTTTTCTCCTTAGAGCATTTCTTTTGTGATAAATTAAAAATGTGGTAGTTAATATATTCACATAAATAGCAGATCTCTATGAAATTTTAAGGTGTTTAATACCATTTTTCAACCATGGCAGGGGGGATATGTTTGAAGTTGTAAGAATAATTTTGCTTCAAATGTCAAATTAAAAATGAAAGAGCAAAAATGTAAAAAAAAAAAAAGTTTTCAAATGTCTAAAAAATGGCATTTGGGATTTATATAATTTATATTATTTTGTACAATTTATATCTAGTGGTTTATATCTAGTGTCAAACTATTTCAAAAGCAAAATTTAGAAAATTATTTCAAAATTTTATAGCAAAGTTTAATGTGAATATAGGAAATGGGTGCATTTTATTATGTAGGGAAATAATATTATAAATGTCAAAGGTGCACAGTACTTAACTCCCTCATTTAATGTTGTTTTCCCCCTGAAAGCAGTTTGTCAATCTGGAAAATACAGGAGAAAAATTGTCAGGTCAAAGATTTTGGAGGCTTAAGACAATAAAGAACTAAGGACAAGATAAGGAAAATCAGAGATTAAGTACAGCATTTGGGGACGGACACTTTCCCCTGTATTCTGCTAATTCAAAAAGAAGCAATTAAGAAGCTGCAAAGCTTGGGCATCTGGGTGGGTCAGTTGGTTAAGCGTCCAAGTCTTGGTTTCAGCTCAGGTCACGATCTCTTGGATGGTGAGTTCGAGCCCAGAGGCGGGCTCTGCGTTGCTGGTGCAGAGCCTGCTTGGGATTCTCTCTGCCCCTCCCCCATTCTCTCCCTCTCTCTGTCTGTCTCTCTCAAAATAAATAAATATACTCAAAAGAGGAAAAAGAAGGAGAAGGGGAAGGGGAAGAAGAAGAAGAAGAAGAAGAAGAAGAAGAAGCAGCTGTGAAGCTGAATGTGACTCTTCATAGTCTCCAAGGGCTAAGAAGGGTTTCTCAGGCTTTGCAGTATTAAAATCTTGCACTGGAGAATGTTTTGTTGAGGGGCTGTTCTGTGCAATTTGAATGCTTAATAGCATCCCCGGTCTGTACCCAGTAGATACTAATACGAACATCTCTCTTCTACCAACCTGTGACAACCAAATTGTCTTCAGTAAAGGCCAAATATCCCCTGGGGACAAAATTGCACCTGATTGAGAACACGTGGGACAAACTAAAGGAAAGAAAAGTTTTAGTTTAGGGCTTCCAAAGAGGTTTCCTAGGAAGTATCCCAGGCTTTTAATAGATACCCAAAAAGCTATTCTTATACTTCTAGATACTGTAAGAATTAGCTTGAAAGAAATTGGTCTTGGCAGGGTCTAAAGCCCAAGTTCAAAACTTTGGATCCTTTAGGTTTTATTAAGTGGTTGGAGACTGCTACTACACCCAGTGTCCACACAACAAGCACATGTAATGTTAGTATCATCCTAGACCACAAATTATGTTTACAATTTCCATATTCACCTAATACTGTTTAATCAATCACTCAAAGAAAGTGGACATCATGATCAGAATTCAAGAGACACTATAAAGCCAGGGCTTCACATAATGGAGTTATCACAAAGGCTTTAAAAATATATATGCTTAATATATTTGAGCAAATAAAAGGGGATATTGCAAACTTTCTCAGGTAAGCGGAAAACATAAAAATGAAATAAATAAAAGTGCTAGAAATGGATATAAAATCTAAAAAGAGAGAGGTGGAAATCACAGTCTAAAAAAAGTCTCCCAGAAGCATCAAAAATAACCCAGCTGTGGGAAATAAAAGAGAGTTTCAGAAGAGACGGAGTATGGAGCGCTCTGCTTTTGGGAAGGAAGGAGTCACAAAGAATGGATTTATCCGTCCCCCTCCCTGCCTGAAACAACAGAAGATAACAGAAAAAAAAATAAAGGAAAAAAATAAATCAAGTGTCTGAAAAGCACTGAAAATCAGGCAATGAGAGACATTGGTCCTTGAGAGACAGGAGACAAATGAAGCACACCCTAAAATTGCCCTTAGTGCCCTGAGAGGGTGTCTAGGCTCCGGTGCCTGGGAGGGGAACTGATGTAGAGTATTGGGACTCCTGGAGTTGAGAAGACAGGCCTGAAAATCCAGGGAAACCAAGGCAGCAGGAGTTTGCAGAGCAAATCACTACAGAGAAGAGAGCTGCATGGAGAGAGCTTTGCAGCATCCCCACTTGAGCATCCGGGGGATTATTTATCAGTGAATGCCTGTAAGGAAACTACTCAAGGTCCAGAGAAGCACCAGGGAAAGGTTTTGAGGTAACATTGCCTGTACTACCACCCTCAAGTCAAACCAGAGAAAATGTACAATCCATGTACATTCATGTACATTCAGAGATGTAGAATGTACAAACCATGAGAAAAGGTACAATCGGCCCTGGGCAGAATATTGAGGAAGGTCTTACCTCTGTAGTGGGAAATAGTTAGCTGTAGACAAGCATTGCTCCAAACCAGCCTAACAAAATGAAGTGCAAGACCCAGAAGGATCAAATTGTTTTCAAGCGCTTTCAAGTACTGCACCCCAGAACAAAGCACAGGATGGTTATAAAAAGAAAAATAGCCACCACCCAACAATGTAAACTTCATGATGTCTACCATCCAGCCAAAGTTTTTTCTAGCATTCAAAAATCAGATTAGTATCATCATAATGATAATTCAATAAAAAACATAACTGGGATGGATATTAGAATTAGCAAATAAGAATAGTAAAACTGTTTTTATTATTATTCCATATGTTCACAAAGTTAAGCAGAGCCATGGAGAATATAAGAAGGATTCCATTTAAACTTTTAATGTTTATTTATTTTTGAAAGAGACAGTGAGTGGGGGAGGGGCAGAGAGAGGGGGAGACAGAGAATTTTTAAAACAAATTTTTTTAATGTTTATTTATTTTTTGAGAGAGAGAGAGAGGGAGGGGCAGAGAGAGAGACACACAGAATCTGAGGCAGGCTCCAGGCTCTTAGCTGTCAGCACAGAGCCTGATGCGGAGCTCGAACTCACAAGCTGTGAGATGATGACCTGAGCTGAAATCAGTTGCCCAACCGATTGAGCCAACCAATTGAGCCACCTAGGCGCCCCCTCAATTTAAGCTTTTAAAGGTGAATTCTATAGGGGCGCCTGGGAGGCTCAGTCGGTTAAGTGTCTGACTCTTAACTTTAGCTCCGGTCATGAACTCACAGTTTATAGAATTGATTCCCACATCGAGGTCTGAGCTGACAGCACAGAGCCTGCTTGGGATTCTCTGTCCTTCTCTTTCTCCTCCTCCACCACTGGCTCCCTCTCTTTCTGTGTCTTGCTCTGTGTGTATCTCTCTCTTTCTCACTCTCTCTCTCAAAATAAATAAATAAGCTTTAAAAAAGTTTAATCCTATAGTGTCTAAGAGGAAAACTACATTGGATAAAATAAATTGGATTATTTGGATATTGGATAACTTGGATTATTTGGGTATGGATAATTTGTTTAATGGGAAATCACACATTGTAGGAGTGAAAAGAAGGAGTGAACTTAAAAAGAGATAGCAATAGAAAAGATACAAAATGAAACAAATAGGGAGAAAAGAAATTTTAAAAATGAAAAGAGTAACATTGGCTTGTGAAACAATATTTATAGGCACCCCATCTACAGATTACAAAGAAGATTGTCTCTCATGGGATAGATTCCATTTGATCTTCCCTGTCACAGCACTTCCATTTCCATTTCTGGACAAATGAAGCAGTTCTTATGAATGACACGGTATGGAAGATGTATAGGAAGGGTTTCCTTTGTCTGGGGGAGACTTGCCAGACTCCCTACCCCTTTTCTTTCATGAAAGTGTTGTCACAAAATGGCATTAAGAGTCTGTGAACCTAAAGGCAGCTATGCTGAGGATAAAGCTGACAACCAAGGATTATGGAGAAATCCAAATGGAAAGAACCAGAGCATTTTGAGTCTTTATTGAGTCACTGAATTAACTAATCATCATCCTTTGGGACATAGTGTGATAGCAATTTTCCTCATTGTTTAAGCCACTTTTTGAGTAGAGTTCTTTGCTACTTGTGGCTGAAAATATGTTGACATGATTGTCCAAGTCCATAAACCAGAAGCTCGTATGCACAAGTGAATCAAACAACTCTGAATACTTCCAGAAAGCATTTGAGGTATATTTTAAATAGGATATTTCCTCCTCACCAGCATCTGTGCTACTCCCTAGATAAAAGAAGTAGCTTTCAAAGCCCTTAGACCTAATCTCTGTGAGTCTAGCTTAACATCCTTCCCCAAAACTTTTCTTTTCTTTTGTTTTTCTTAAGTTTTAAAATTTTTATTTACTTTTTGAAAGAGAGATAGATAGCAAGCGGGGGAGGGGCAGAGAAAGAAGGAGACAGAACCCCAGTAGGCTCCACAATGTCAGTGCAGAGCCTGATGTGGGGCTTGAACTCATGAGTGAGATCATGACCTGAGCCCAAGTCAAGAGTTGTATGCTCAACCAACTGAGCCACCCAGGTGCCCCTTCAAAAGCTTTTAGAAACACAGCCCTAGAATAATGCATCTAAAACATCAATGTTATCAAATCACTCACTTATATGAAATTTTCCAATGGTTTTGTGATAACAGAAGGTTTTCCTTAGCTTCCATGCAGGAAATACCATGAGCTGACATGCCTCTCTACTGTCGTTTTTCTTTTTTGTGGTTGTTGTTTTGTTTATTTATTTTAGGAGAGAGAGACAGAGATAGCTGGCACAAGTGGGGGAGGGGCAGAGAGAGAGGGAGAGAGAGAGAATCCCAAGCAGTCTCCCAGCTGACAGCATGGAGCCCCTATGAAGCTTGATCTCACAAACTGTGAGATCATGACCGGAGCTGAAACCGAGATGGACACTTAACCAACTGAGCCACCAAGATGTCCCTCTACTGTCATTTTTTCTATTACCCTCTATCAAAATGCTTTATTTTTAAGCTACTAACTTCTGATAACTTAATTAGTGCCTTCACTTTTTTATAAATATTTACAGTTATGAACATTTCAGAGATTTCTTGACTTAGCTCTAGTAAATGCTGTACTATCTCCCTAAAATCAACATTTTAGCCTGATATTCTTTATTGGTCCTTCATAAAAATCTTTCCACATGATCATCAAACTACTTCCTACTCAGCATAAACTTCTTCTTTCCATAGGGTGGTATTAATTGTACTAGTCCATTGATTCGCTCTGTCTAGGTAAATGCTCTTTTCTCTGAGGAAAGACCTTACTGGGGGGTCATTGGTAGTAAACCATTCGCCTTTTTATGTCCAAACACTAGATTAGTAATGCAAGACCATAATTGTCTAGTTGCTTGTTGAATGAATGAATGATCTATACATACATTTATGTCAAGTTCTATGATAAAATACTATTTCAATCTCTTCTCTTTAATGAGAATGAAGTAATGAGCAAAACTTTTTCTCCTCATTTTGCAAATACTGTAGAATAAAAGAAATGTGTTTCCATATAGTTTTCTTTTATCCAAGAATGATTTAAGTCAATAAAATGAACAAAGCTATTTAAAAAAATGGCTAACATAATTAAAATACATAAAGCAATTCAATTTGGATTTGGAAAGGGTACTCTTTGATAGTCTTCCCATTGTATATATAATCTTTATGCAATTACTCAAACTATCTGAACTTCAGTTTCCATATGCAAAGATAAAATTATAATTACATATTTTGGTGGGAATAAAATGACATATGTCAAACTCCTCTGTGAATGATTAGCAGCTATATCTAGGTTAGGTCTAAATTTATCAAATCTTAACTAATACAGGAAAACAATTTGCCATAGGCTGCTCCACTGTGCTAATATATGGTAAAATTTGATACATTCATTTGAGCTAGTCTCTTATATTTACATAGAAGTAAGAAAACAATTTTCATCGACCAGATGCACACAAACCTTTGAAAGCCATCTGTATCCGTACTGTTGTCTTCCTTTCTTTCTCTCTAGACACAAATTAACTCAGAGCTCTTATAATAGCTAAATTGTAAAGAGGTTATTCGCTCTTCTCTGAAGTTATATTAATATCAGATCAGAGGAATTTATATTATCTTTCTCCTGGGGAGTGGGGAACTCACTGCTACAGAAAACAGCAAATCGTTATTTAAGGATTGGTTTGGCAGATAACTCATGAATCATATATGAGGCAGCACTGAAAATGGATAGCCTTAAAAGCAACATTGCATGATAATTTCATTAAAAAATGTAGTTAAAACACAAGCAGCCTTTTAAAATTTGTGCAAGGGCAGAGCTGTCCAACAGAACTTTTTGCAGAGATGGAAATATATATTTGTGCTGTCCTGAGCAATTGGAATACAATGTGACTGAAGAACTACTGTTTTAATGTAATTTGATGCATTTAAGTTAGTTTAAATATTGCATTCTTCTGGTCGCTACTGTATTGGAGAGCAGAGATCTAGGAAATTCATTTAGAGAAAGAAAAACAAATCCTCTCAGCTTGAAAATCAGTAGGAAATCTGTCATACATGCTCTACTAAGCTCTCTCTCAATGGAGAGAATTTGAAAGTCACACAAACAAGCCACAGGCCTCTACGCTGTCTTGGAGCTGTTAGTAACAAGTAGAAATAGGATGACTAGATTGGCTTTTAAAATATCTTCCATGTGAATGTTTGAAAACTGAAAAATAGTTTTCACAGTAGAACATGTACTCAAATAAATAAAGAGTGCAGTAAAGTGAAGGAAAGAAGGGAAGCAGACAGAATAAAGCAAAAGGAATGATGAAGCAAACCTAATTTAGACGGACTGAAGAGATCTGAGAACCATATCCACAAAGTCCTGCATTGAATACAGGAAAATACAGAGTGATAACCCAGAAGTTGGGGGAAAACGTACTCCCAGGGTAATGACAGCTATATTGTAACAGTAAGCTTGAAGAATAACAATAGGAATGGGAAGGAGGGCCTATGTTAAGCAGAATTGCTACGCAAAGTTGTCCAGGTCGTGTCTTGCACAAGGTACCTGGATAAGGGCAAGTAAGGGCTACAATTCACTCGATCCTCTATGTACTAATCAATGAACACTGCTGTCAGACAGCATTTGTCAGAAGGAAAGATGTCTTTTCTAATTTTTCCATTCTGAAGCAGCCTCTTTTTTTAATCCTTTGACATAGGGGTCCTAGTTTTGTAATCCTCCAAAAGCATAGTGGATATTTAAGCAGACTGTCCAAAACAAATATTCCATAGTTCATTACAGAGGTAACATACACGGAGGGTGATATCCACGCAAGGGACTGTACGTAAGAAACAAGGAGAGAAAGCTATGACAGATTGTCACAGTTTTTGCATTGAGGTGATTTGAAGTATCTTAGTTATATTCATTTGAAAAGAAAACAAAAATGTAAGAGCAAGCTAGGAGTGGAAAAGTCTATAATTATGATTTTGTTTTAGTATCTGTCTCTTTTGTTCTGCATGTATTCTCTGCAAGTATTCAAGTTACAATTGTGCCACAAATGTGAGGTAGTTGTGTCTGTGCTATGGAAACCAGTTACTTTTCATCCATTTGCATGTACCTAGAGATATATTTATTCTCTTTTACATGACTAGATGTAAAACAAGAATAACTACCCTGATTCACAACTGAAAATATAATACTCTTAAGTGCACCAGATTTTACAAACATTTAAATACTACTTTTTATAAGGTATCCCACTATCTTTTATAGGTCATAAAAGCTCTCAGTGTAATACTAATAAATATCTATAATCCAAAATAAAATGAGAGTACCATTAAAAGGTTAAAATGAATAAGATGGCATAGGAAAGATTGGCATGTCTTATAGACTTCAAGGAGAAAGAATAATTTAGGGAAACTATAAGAAGTTTTAATAAGTAAGTAATATTTGAGGTCAGTATTAAAAAACTGTCAGGGGAAATTCTGATTGCTTGGAATGGATGGTTTGTCAAATCCCAGAAGAGGTATAAGTTAAATGTCTGAAGGCCAAACAAATAAAGCCCAAAACAGGATTTGGGGCAGATGTCTTAGCCCTTTTTGACTGGACAATAGGGCATATTAGGAGAAAGGAAGAAAATGCTGAAAAGGTATGTTGTCTCGTACAACATAAAGGGCCTTGAATAAAATGAAAATAAAACACAAAAAAAGAATGCATCACTTAATCAGTGATGAGGTTATGGAGAATCGGATAAAAACAGCTTTGGAAAAAAGCATTTGCAGTGTTGTGTGGTATTGGGTGGCAGGTGGGTAGAAAATTGCTGAATAAGAGGAACTTTGTAAACTTGTAATATGAGAATTGAATTTCATATTTGGAATAACCATCTTCACATCCAAGCCAAAATCTAAAGGATAAATTTGGAAGGTATCTGCATGGATTTGCAGTCCATGTGTAAACACAAGCCTGATGAAATGGGTGACATAACTGAGGGATTTTTTTTCATTCCTTCCTTTATTTGATTTAACTTTTTTGAGAAACTAGCACACACTACAAATATGAAGATATGAGCCCATGATGCCGTTGAGAAGGGCTTTTAAGATAGGAGGTGTTACAAATAACATACTGCATTTTCACATGATGTATGTTTGGTTTTAATACGTTAATGCTTATGAAAATCAAAATTAAAAATTATCAATTACTACACATTATGTTTATCCAAGCCTAAAAGGTATTCCTTTGGATATGCTTCAAACCTTCTTAATATTTTCAGGGTTTTTAAGGGAAAATGCAACTCTAAGTTTGAAAATATATCTCATGGAGTGGTATTGGATTTCAATTCACTTTCATAACCCAAGGACTGCCTCAATGACTTTATTTCTTTAATGTTTATTTATTTATTTTTGAGACAGAGTGAGAGAGAGTGAGTGGGGGAGGAGCAGAAAGAGAGGGAGACAGAGAAACCCATGTAGGGTCCATCCTGTCAGTGCAGAACCTGATGCTGGACTCGAACTCACAGACCGTGAGATCATGAACTGAGCAGAAATCAAGAGTCAGATGTTCAACAGACTAAGCCACCCAGGCATACCCTCAAAGACTTTAGGACCTTACAGAAGAATGGAACTCCCTTGGCAAATGTATGACAGTATAGGGCAACAGTAATCAGCCACTGCATATATTTCTATATGAAGGGAATTTTAAGTGCATGTGAAATTAAGCTGATTTATATTTTTATAATTAGTTTTACATTCTTTTAGTTAATCATTGGAAAATTGAGTTTATCGAATAGAAGACATTTGCTTGTTGTTTCCATGATCAAATTATTCACAAGCTTTAGCGATCATGTTCTAATGTTTTTCACATAACCATGCAGAAAAAGAACAGAAAAAGCTTTTATGTCTCTCTTTCTTTTAACATGGCAGCAGCATGAAACAGCAGCAAAATTTAAGAATATTTTCTTTAAAGAGATCATTTATTACCCAGATTTTGCACTAAAGTCTATTCTAGCTAACAATATGCCTATGGCATAATTTTTACTTAAAAGGAAGTTGTCTTATCTAAATTTCACATCAATCCTACTGGCAGTTTACTTATGTCTTTTAAGTTTTAACTAAATATTCATAGACGAAGTAAATTATAAATTGTTTCTTTATAGCATTTATAAGTCACAAATATATTTTTACAAGAGTTAACTGAAACATATTGAAAGATACAGTCTCCAAATCATAGATTTGGGGGGGTTATTGTTCTGCATTGATTTTATCTAATTTTTATTTTTTTTTATTTTTCTCAGTGAACCAAAATGTATCTTTCTCATTTTTATTGTATTGGCTTAATTACTGGAATGTCTTGCTATCCCGTAGAAACAACCTCTAAATTTGTGGATCAAGCTTTCTTTTTCTTATCCTAGGTAGGATTATTATTATTGTTGTTGTTGAAGTATAGTTGGCACACAATGTTATATCAGATTCAGGTGTATGACATAGTGATTCCATAATTCTATACATAACACTACGTTCACCACAAGTGTGGTCACCATACACAATTATTACAATAATATTGACTACATTCTACATGCTGCCCTTTTTATCCTCGTGAGCTATTTATAACTGGAAGTTTGTACTTAATCCCCTTCACCTCTTTTGCCCATCCCCCATCCCCCCTCCTCTTGGGCAACCTCCAGTTTGTTTTCTGCATTAAGTCTGTTTCTGGTTGCTTTGGATGTTCCCGCATTCCGTGCTGATTTTAAATTGCTAGCAATCTTAGCTCATATTAACATTATTTGAGTTTCAACTAACACTGGGAATCTAAAATTCTATCTTTTACACATTTAAAGATTGCCAAATTGAAATTTTCAAGTGAATAATAAAGAATGGGTCAGAACTCTATACATTCTTTAAAAAATATTTTATCTTGTTTTACACATGGGATGATGTTTAATGTTCAGATTAAGAGTATATATTGACAGAGTCAATTTATTTTATAATCTTTTATAATCTAACTAGCTGAACATGTGATGAAGAAAACTAGCTAGTCTATTGTGAAGCTGAATAATGGATGGTTAACAGTTTTATTATTCATATTATCGATCATATTTGAGGCTGAAATTGTTAATGATGTTTAATTCCTTGCATGCGTCAGTCATGGAAAAATGTTGATAATGGTCTCCTCTCCACTGGGTGCAGCACCGCCAGCAGGTGATTCACCAGGGAATAGTCCCCTCTGCTGTGTCAGCCTGCACATCCATCTGCCACCGCCAGAGGGGGGAAAATGGCTCTTTCCTCCCCACCTTTCAAAGCTTGTGTGAGTATCTCTCTTTGATCCAGCTGCAGGACATTCTTGCAAATATCATTCCCATATTTTCAAGGGTGAGGGAAAATGTAGAACAGGTCAGAATGGTGCTGGACTGACAAGCAGGTTGCACACTGGTTGTCACAAGATGAAAGGAGAGACAGGAAGAGGCATTTGGATTTTATCAATGGTAATCACATTTAGGAGAGAAGGGAAATATTTAAATGCTAATTTACCTAATCGCAGGAACATACGAAATCTGAGATGTCATGGTGGAATTCTGAAAACAATGAGGTTGAGGCTATAGCACAGTTGTTGAAAACTGTGCCTGACGTGAAGTATCCTGGTCCCCTGCTCACTCCTCTACTCCATTTTCACACCTCTCAGTTTAGTTAGCGTTGTTTTCCTTTTGAAGAGAAGTTGTGACTAACATGAGAACAGTGCATCCTACACAAGAGAGAGGCAGGGAGAGAGGATTATAATAAATAAGAAAAGGATTATACTTCAGAAGACTTTTGCCAGGAAAAAATGTGTACATTAAGAAAATACCAATTGGGGCACCTGGATCGCTCAGTTAAGAGATCAACTTGGGCTCAGGTCATGATTTCACTGTTCATGGGTTCAAACCCTGCGATGGGTTCTGTGCTGAAAGCTCAGAGTCTGGAGCCTGCTTCAGATTCTGTGTCTCCCTCTTTCTCTCTGCCCCTCTCCCACTTCCGCTCTCTCTCTCTCTCTCTCAATCTCTCTCTCTCAAAAATAAATAAAAATTTAGAAAAATATCGATTATTTCAAATCAGATAAACATCATGCAGTCTGTTCTTGCACAGGATCTGAACTCAGTTGTACCTGGGACATTGACTCCAGAGAGATTCACAGAAGCTTGTTGGTAGAGGACTGTTCCTTGAGCACCAGCAGCTGTGGCTCCACCTGGGGGATGGCAGCACCCGCAGAGAGAGCAGTGGCATGGGTGTGGGATCTTTAGCATGGCATTAATTGATTGCCGCACAGCTAAATTAGTTTCCTTTAGTTCTTTTAAACTTTCTAAACAGGATTGTTAACATTTCCTCTTGATTCTGGGTCATCTACTTTCTTCCCACTAAACTCATTTCTTAATTAAATTTGAGTCTAGGTTTCTGGCTAACATGAACATTGGCCCCCTGGAGTGGATCCCAGGCTGGAGTCCGTGAGGGGCACTGGGTTAATCAGAAATGAGTCATCAGCACACATGGGGCTGATGGCAGTGCAAATCCAGCTGTATTCAGAGTAAAGGGCATGGCAGTTCATGGTGTGGTAATGATGAAGCGGTTCATTGGTTTAGCACCTATTGATACCTGGAATGAGAGCCCTTTGAAAGGATGATCTTTTTTTTTTTTTTTCAATATATGAAATTTATTGTCAAATTGGTTTCCATACAACACCCAGTGCTCATCCCAAAAGGTGCCCTCCTCAATACCCATCACCCACCCTCCCCTCCCTCCCACCCCCCATCAACCCTCAGTTTGTTCTCAGTTTTTAAGAGTCTCTTATGCTTTGGCTCTCTCCCACTCTAACCTCTTTTTTTTTTCTTCCCCTCCCCCATGGGTTTCTGTTAAGTTTCTCAGGATCCACATAAGAGTGAAACCATATGGTATCTGTCTTTCTCTGTATGGCATATTTCACATAGCATCACACTCTCCAGTTCCATCCAGGTTGCTACAAAGGGCCATATTTCCTTCTTTCTCATTGCCATGTAGTACTCCATTGTGTATATAAACCACAATTTCTTTATCCATTCATCAGTTGATGGACATTTAGGCTCTTTCCATAATTTGGTTATTGTTGAGAGTGCTGCTATAAACATTGGGGTATAAGTGCCCCTATGCATCAGTACTCCTGTATCCCTTGGGTAAATTCCTAGCCGTGCTATTGCTGGGTCATAGGGTAGGTCTATTTTTAATTTTGTGAGGAACCTCCACACTGTTTTCCAGAGCGGCTGCACCATTTTGCATTCCCACCAACAGTGCAAGAGGGTTCCCATTTCTCCACATCCTCTCCAGCATCTATAGTCTCCTGATTTGTTCATTTTGGCCACTCTGACTGGCGTGAGGTGATATCTGAGTGTGGTTTTGATTTGTATTTCCCTGATAAGGAGCGACGTTGAGCATCTTTTCATGTGCCTGTTGGCCATCCGGATGTCTTCTTTAGAGAAGTGTCTTCATGTTTTCTGCCCATTTCTTCACTGGGTTATTTGTTTTTCGGGTGTGGAGTTTGGTGAGCTCTTTATACATTTCAGATACTAGCCCTTTGTCTGATATGTCATTTGCAAATATCTTTTCCCATTCCATTGGTTGCCTTTTAGTTTTGTTGGTTGTTTCCTTTGCTGTGCAGAAGGTTTTTATCTTCATAAGGTCCCAGTAATTCACTTTTGCTTTTAATTCCCTTGCCTTTGGGGATGTGTCGAGTAAGAGATTGCTACGGCTGAGGTCAGAGAGGTCTTTTCCTGCTTTCTCCTCTAGGGTTCTGATGATTTCCTGTCTCACATTCAGGTCCTTCATCCATTTTGAGTTTGTTTTTGTGAATGGTGTGAGAAAGTGGTCTAGTTTCGACCTTCTGCATGTTGCTGTCCAGTTCTCCCAGCACCATTTATTAAAGAGACTGTCTTTTTTCCATTGGATGTTCTTTCCTGCTTTGTCAAAGATTAGTTGGCCATACATTTGTGGGTCTAGTTCTGGGGTTTCTATTCTATTCCATTGGTCTATGTGTCTGTTTTTGTGCCAATACCATGCTGTCTTGATGATGACAGCTTTGTAGTAGAGGCTAAAGTCTGGGATTGTGATGCCTCCTGCTTTGGTCTTCTTCTTCAAAATTACTTTGGCTATTCGGGGCCTTTTGTGGTTCCATATGAATTTTAGGATGGCTTGTTCTAGTTTCGAGAAGAATGCTGGTGCAATTTTGATTGGGATTGCATTGAATGTGTAGATAGCTTTGGGTAGTATTGACATTTTGACAATATTTATTCTTCCAATCCATGAGCAGGGAATGTCTTTCCATTTCTTTATATCTTCTTCAATTTCCTTCATAACCTTTCTATAGTTTTCAGCATACAGATCTTTTACATCTTTGGTTAGATTTATTCCTAGGTATTTTATGCTTCTTGGTGCAATTGTGAATGAGATCAGTTTCTTTATTTGTCTTTCTGTTGCTTCATTGTTAGTGTATAAGAATGCAACGGATTTCTGTACATTGATTTTGTATCCTGCAACTTTGCTGAATTCATGTATCAGTTCTAGCAGACTTTTGGTGGAGTCTATTGGATTTTCCATGTATAGTATCATGTCATCTGCAAAAAGCGAAAGGTTGACTTCATCTTTGCCAATTTTGATGCCTTTGATTTCCTTTTGTTGTCTGATTGCTGATGCTAGAACTTCCAACACTATGTTAAACAACAGCGGTGAGAGTGGGCATCCCTGTCGTGTTCCCGATCTCAGGGAAAAAGCTCTCAGTTTTTCCCCATTGAGGATGATGTTAGCTGTGGGCTTTTCATAAAAGGCTTTCATGATCTTTAAGTATGTTCCTTCTATCCCGACTTTCTCAAGGGTTTTTATTAAGAAAGGGTGCTGAATTTTGTCAAAGGCCTTTTCTGCATCGATTGACAGGATCATATGGTTCTTATCTTTTCTTTTATTACTGTGATGTATCACGTTGATTGATTTGCGAATGTTGAACCAGCCCTGCATCCCGGGAATGAATCCCACTTGATCATGGTGAATAATTCTTTTTATATGCTGTTGAATTCGATTTGCTAGTATCTTATTGAGAATTTTTGCATCCATATTCATCAGGGATATTGGCCTATAGTTCTCTTTTTTTACTGGGTCTCTGTCTGGTTTGGGAATCAAAGTAATACTGGCTTCATAGAATGAGTCTGGAAGTTTTCCTTCCCTTTCTATTTCTTGGAATAGCTTGAGAAGGATAGGTGTTATCTCTGCTTTAAACGTCTGGTAGAACTCTCCTGGGAAGCCATCTGGCCCTGGACTCTTATTTGTTGGGAGATTTTTGATAACCAATTCAATTTCTTCGCTGGTTATGGGTCTGTTCAAGCTTTCTATTTCTTCCTGATTGAGTTTTGGAAGAGTGTGGGTGTTTAGGAATTTGTCCATTTCTTCCAGGTTGTCCAGTTTGTTGGCATATAATTTTTCATAGTATTCCCTGATAATTGCTTGTATCTCTGAGGGATTGGTTGTAATAATTCCATTTTCATTCATGATTTTATCTATTTGGGTCATCTCCCTTTTCTTTTTGAGAAGCCTGGCTAGAGGTTTGTCAATTTTGTTTATTTTTTCAAAAAACCAACTCTTGGTTTCGTTGATCTGCTCTACAGTTTTTTTAGATTCTATATTGTTTATTTCTGCTCTGATCTTTATTATTTCTCTTCTTCTGCTGGGTTTAGGCTGCCTTTGCTGTTCTGCTTCTATTTCCTTTAGTTGTGCTGTTAGATTTTGTATTTGGGATTTTTCTTGTTTCTTGAGATAGGCCTGGATTGCAATGTATTTTTCTCTCAGGACTGCCTTCGCTGCATCCCAAAGCATTTGGATTGCTGTATTTTCATTTTCGTTTGTTTCCATATATTTTTTAATTTCTTCTCTAATTGCCTGCTTGACCCACTCATTCGTTAGTAGGGTGTTCTTTAACCTCCACGCTTTGGAGGTTTTCCAGACTTTTTCCTGTGGTTGATTTCAAGCTTCATAGCATTGTGGTCTGAAAGTATGCATGGTATGATCTCAATTCTTGTATACTTATGAAGGGCTGTTTTGTGACCCAGTATATGATATATCTTGGAGAATGTTCTATGTGCACTCGAGAAGAAAGTATATTCTGTTGCTTTGGGATGCAGAGTTCTAAATATATCTGTCAAGTCCATCTGATCCAATGTATCATTCAGGGCCCTTGTTTCTTTATTGAC
Source organism: Panthera uncia (assembly GCF_023721935.1). Classification (NCBI taxonomy): domain Eukaryota; kingdom Metazoa; phylum Chordata; class Mammalia; order Carnivora; family Felidae; genus Panthera; species Panthera uncia. The sequence goes on along the minus strand of NC_064811.1, from coordinate 96,872,004 downwards.
TGTGTGTCTAGATGATCTATCCATTTCTGTAAGTGGAGTGTTAAAGTCCCCTGCAATGACCACATTCTTATCAATAAGGTTGCTTATGTTTATGAGTAATTGTTTTATATATTTGGGGGCTCCCGTATTCGGCGCATAGACATTTATAACTGTTAGCTCTTCCTGATGGATAGACCCTGTAATTATTATATAATGCCCTTCTTCATCTCTTGTTACAGCCTTTAATTTGAAGTCTAGTTTGTCTGATATAAGTATGGCTACTTCAGCTTTCTTTTGGCTTCCAGTAGCATGATAAATAGTTCTCCATCCCCTCACTCTCAATCTAAAGGTGTCCTCAGATCTAAAATGAGTCTCTTGTAGACAGCAAATAGATGGGTCTTGTTTTTTTATCCATTCTGATACCCTATGTCTTTTGGTTGGCGCATTTAATCCATTTGCATTCAGTGTTATTATAGAAAGATACGGGTTTAGAGTCATCGTGATGTCTGTATGTTTTATGCTTGTAGCGATGTCTCTGGTACTTTGTCTCACAGGATCCCCCTTAGGATCTCTTGTAGGGCTGGTTTAGTGGTGACGAATTCCTTCAGCTTTTGTTTGTTTGGGAAGACCTTTATCTCTCCTTCTATTCTAAATGACAGACTTGCTGGATAAAGGATTCTTGACTGCATATTTTTTCTGTTTAGCACACTGAGGATATCGTGCCAATCCTTTCTGGCCTGCCAAGTTTCAAAAGAGAGATCAGTCACGAGGCTTATAGGTCTCCCTTTATATGTGAGGACACGTTTATCCCTTGCTGCTTTCAGAATTTTCCCTTTATCCTTGTATTTTGCCAGTTTCACTATGATATGTCGTGCAGAAGATCGATTCAAGTTACGTCTGAAGGGAGTTCTCAGTGCCTCTTGGATTTCAATGCCTTTTTCCTTCCCCAGTTCGGGGAAGTTCTCAGCTATTATTTCTTCAAGTACCCCTTCAGCACCTTTCCCTCTCTCTTCCTCCTCTGGGATACCAATTATGCGTATATTATTTCTTTTTAGTGTATCACTAGTTCTCTAATTTTCCCCTCATACTCCTGGATTTTTTTATCTCTCTTTTTCTCAGCTTCTTCTTTTTCCATAATTTTATCTTCTAGTTCACCTATTCTCTCCTCTGCCTCTTCAATCCGAGCCATGGACGTTTCCATTTTATTTTGCATCTCGTTTAAAGCGTTTTTCAGCTCCTCCTGACTGTTCCTTAGTCCCTTGATCTCTGTAGCAAGAGATTCTCTGCTGTCCTCTATACTGTTTTCAAGCCCAGCAATTAATTTTATGATTACTATTCTATATTCACTTTCTGTTATATTATTTAAATCCTTTTTGATCAGTTCATTGGCTGTTGTTATTTCCTGGAGATTCTTCTGAGGGGAATTCTTCCGTTTGGTCATTTTGGATAGTCCCTGGAGTGGTGAGGACCTGCAGGGCACTTCCCCTGTGCTGTGGTGTATAACTGGAGTTGGTGGGCGGGGCCGCAGTCAGACCTGATGTCTGCCCCCAGCCCACCGCTGGGGCCACATTCAGACTGGTGTGTGCCTTCACTTCCCCTCTCTTAGGGGCGGGATTCACTGTGGGGTGGCGTGGCCCATCTGGGCTACTTGCACACTGCCAGGCTTGTGGTGCTGTGGATCTGTTGTATTAGCTGGGGTAGGCAAGGTGAGTAGGCAAGGTGCACGGGGGCAGGAGGGGCAGGCTTAGCTTGCTTCTCCTTAGGTGATCCACTTCAGGAGGGGCCCAGTGGCAGCGGGAGGGAGTCAGACCTGCTGCTGGAGGGGTGGCTCCACAGAAGCACAGCATTGGGTGTTTGCGCGGAGCAAGCAAGTTCCCTGGCAGGAACCGGTTCCCTTTGAGATTTTGGCTGGGGGATGGGTGAGGGAGATGGCGCTGGTGAGCACCTTTGTTCCCTGCCAAACTGAGCTCTGTCGTCCAGGGGCTCAGCAACTCTCCCTCCCTTTGTCCTCCAGCCTTCCCACTTTCCGAGCAGAGCTGTTAACTTATGACCTCCCAGACGCTAAGTCGTGCTTGCTGTCGGAAGACACTCAGTCCGGCCCCTCCGCTTTTGCCGGCCAGACTCGGGGGCTCTGCTTGGCCTGCGAGCCGCCCCTCCGCCCCGGCTCCCTCCCGCCAGTCCGTGGAGCGCGCACCGCCTCGCTGCCCTTCCTACCCTCTTCCGTGGTCCTCTCGTCTGCGTTTGGCTCCGGAGACTCCATTCTGCTAATCCTCTGGCGGTTTTCTGGGTTATTTGGGCAGGTGTAGGTGGAATTTAAGTGATCAGCGGGACGCTCGGTGAGCCCAGCGTCCTCCTATGCTGCCATCTTCCGACCATAGTGTTCTGAAAGGATGAACTTAAGGGAGCTGAGAACCTTTGGTGTCTGACCAGCATAAAAAAGTGCAGAGTTCCATTTATGTTGCTACACTAGAAAAAGAATAGTGATTCTTGGAAGATTAGCTCAGGACTGGAGAGAGGAGAGGACCCCAATTTTGGCAGGTAAGTTCTATTTCCATATTCTATTCTGTGAGAACTACTGACAATTCATCACTTCAGTAGAGAGCAGTAAATACAATATGGCTTAACTTGGAGTCTCTGAAGTAAGATTTTGTTTTCAAACTACTACTATTTATTAGTAAGTTATGAAATCAGTTTTATCAGTTAAAACAAGAATTTGTTTTTTTGTGAGAATTTTATTTTTTAAGTAAAATAAAATAGAATAAACCAAAAGCAGAAAATGAGTGTGTATTATATAATAAAAGTAAGGAAAACATTTCTGTTGGAAATGTATGTTTCAGTTATATATGTACATGATATGAGTACTTGTGAGAGTGTTTAATTTTGTATTGGGTTGTGAAGAAAGATATGCTTCTAACAGGATCTTGGTCAAAAATTTAAAAATTACTATCTAAATGGAGCAGCAGGGGTATAAATTAGATAGTCATGAGATTTTTAACATTGAGATGAAAACATTTAGGATTTTTGCTCGTTTGCTATAAAAATTTTTAAATATATATTTTCCTTATCATGAGATATAGATAAGAAGTTGGACTGACTCCGATATGGAGTTTCCTCAAAAAGTTAAAAATAGAACTACTGTTTGACCTAGCAATTGTACAACTAGGTATTTACACAAAGGATACAAAAATACTGATTCAAAGGGGCACATTCATCCCAATGTTTATAGCAACATTATCAACAATAGCCAAAGTATGGAAAGAGCCCAAATATCCATTGACTAAAGAATGAATAAAGAAGAGATGGTATATATATATATATATATATACACACACGCACACATATATATACACATGTATATGTATATAAATATACATATATACATGAATAGAATATTCATATATATATATGAATAGAATATTACTCAGCCATCAAAAATGATGAAATCATTTGCAATGATGTGGTTTGAGCTAGAGTGTATTATGCTAAGCGAAGTAAGTCCGTAAAGAAAAGACAAATGTTATATGATTTCACTTATACGTGGAATTTAAGAAACAAAACAGATGAACATAGGGAAGGGGAGAAAAACAAGAAAGGGAAGCAAACCATTCAAGACTCAACTACACAGAATAAACTGAGTGTTGCTGGAGGGAAAATGGGTGGGGGATGGGCTAAACGGGTGATGGGTTTGAAGGCAGGCACTTGTGATGAGCGCTGGGTGTTTTAAGTAAGTGATGAATCACTGAATTCTATTCCTGAAACTAATATTACACCATATGTTGACTAACTAGAATTAAAAAAAAAAAAACATTGAAACAAACAAACAAAAACCAATTACTAAAGTGTTTCTAAACATCAATTTTATTTTATTTTATTTTATTTTATTTTATTTTATTTTATTTTAT